>NC_031495.1:3057303-3076285 GCF_000237925.1 Schistosoma mansoni
ATGCTCGGCCACACGGAAAATGCCTGTAACGACACAAAACTTACCCATCAATTTCAACATTCCATCTTTCATCATCATGCAAATACACTCTGCTATTCACGACAACACTACACACTACACAACACATACTACTCACTCACTCAATCACTCACTCACTCACACACTCAATCAATCAACCGCACAACCACTCACCACTCATCACCCCGTGTCAATCCATCCACCACTGTCTGCTTCGACAAACTACGCAGTGTAACACGTTCAGACGATGAGTCAGTGAGGGAGAGTGTGTTTCATCCTGTCTGTTTGACACTTGTCCACTCAATGTGTCTGCATGCCATCCCACGTGCTGAATCAAGTTCACACTGAGTTAAGCAGCAATCGGCACACATGACAGTAGTAGTTGGATACAGTGAGGAGACGATGTTGTGTGTGAGTGGGACTAGGCAAGTGACTGTGACTGGTCGGTGTTGTGAATGAATTAAATGAAGTGTGTAAGTAAGAGGGGACGGAGTGAGAATGTGGAGAGTGTGACGTGGTGATTGTGGTTTTGTTTGTGGTTGTAGTAGTGTTTTTGTTTTTTCGTTGTATTTGTAGTTGTAATTGTAATAGTCGTAGTGTGGTGAACAACAAGAAGAAGAAGAAGAAGGAGAAGAAGAAGAAGAAGAAGAAGAACAATAAGAAGAAGAAAAACAAGAAGAACAAGAAAAAGAAGAAGGAGAAGGAGAAGAAGAAGAAAAAGAACACGAGTGAGTACAATCCAGTGTATTTGAAGTGAAAATTGCAGAGTGTCTTAGTAAAATGTGAGAGGAAAACAGTAAATACTTAATTTGCAAAATATCAATGAACCTTGACTGTTCCTTTGCGAATGTCAATCAATCGTCTCACAATTCACTGTTGCTTCATTTCAATACGAATCGCTTTGTGTTGACGTTGTTTCCTCCTGGAACTTGACGAATTTCTGCTACCAGACATTCTATTCTTTTCTCGCCAAAATTACTACTTATATAGATATAAGTAGTATTTGTAGTAGTAGTAGTAGTATTCGTTGTTGTTGATGACTGTGATGATGTTGGTCTGTGATTGTGTGATTGTGGTAGTATGTATGTGATAGTGGGTATTGTGTGTGATGTGAAAATGTGATGTTAGTGGTTGTGAATAGGTATGTTGATGGTGGTATTCGAACCGGCGCCGTTTAAAGGTGGTTCCCCAACCAACGCCTTAGACCACTCGGCCACACGGAAAATGATTGGAACTACACAAAACTTACTCATCAATTTCAACACTCCATTGCACCATCATCATGCAAATACACTCTGCTATTCACGACAACACTACACACTACACAACACATACTACTCACTCACTCACTAAATCACTCACTCACTCAATCACTCACTCATTCACTCGTTCACTCACACACTCACTCACACACTCATTCAATCAACCACACAACCACTCACCACTCATCACCCCGTGTCAATCCATCCACCACTGTCTGCTTCGACAAACTACGCAGTGTAACACGTTCAGACGATGAGTCAGTGAGGGAGAGTGTGTTTCATCCTGTCTGTTTGACACTTGTCCACTCAATGTGTCTGCATGCCATCCCACGTGCTGAATCAAGTTCACACTGAGTTAAGCAGCAATCGGCACACATGACAGTAGTAGTTGGATACAGTGAGGAGACGATGTTGTGTGTGAGTGGGACTAGGCAAGTGACTGTGACTGGTCGGTGTTGTGAATGAATTAAATGAAGTGTGGAAGTAACAGGGGACGGAGTGAGAATGTGGAGAGTGTGACGTGGTGATTGTGGTTTTGTTTGTGGTTGTAGTAGTGTTTTTGTTTTTTCGTTGTATTTGTAGTTGTAGTTGTAATGGTCGTAGTGTGGTGAACAACAAAAACAACAACAACAACAACAAGAACACGAGTGAGTACAATCCAGTGTATTTGAAGTGAAAATTGCAGAGTGTCTTAGTAAAATGTGATAGGAAAACAGTAAATACTTAATTTGCAAAATATCAATGAACCTTGACTGTTCCTTTGCGAATGTCAATCAATCGTCTCACAATTCACTGTTGCTTCATTTCAATACGAATCGCTTTGTGTTGACGTTGTTTCCTCCTGGAACTTGACGAATTTCTGCTACCAGACATTCTATTCCTGACTCGCCATATATACTACTTATATAGATATAAGTAGTATTAGTAGTAGTAGTAGTAGTAGTATTCGTTGTTGTTGATGACTGTGATGATGTTGGTCTGTGATTGTGTGATTGTGGTAGTATGTATGTGATAGTGGGTATTGTGTGTGATGTGAAAATGTGATGTTAGTGGTTGTGAATAGGTATGTTGATGGTGGTATTCGAACCGGCGCCATTTCAAGGTGGTTCCCCATCCAACGTCTTAGACCAGTCGGCCACACGGAAAATGATTGAAACTACACAAAACTTACTCATCAATTTCAACACTCCATTTCACCATCATCATGCAAATACACTCTGCTATTCACGACAACACTACACACTACACAACACATACTACTCACTCACTCACTCAATCACTCACTCACTCAATCACACACTCAATCAATCAACCGCACAACCACTCACCACTCATCACCCCGTGTCAATCCATCCACCACTGTCTGCTTCGACAAACTACGCAGTGTAACACGTTCAGACGATGAGTCAGTGAGGGAGAGTGTGTTTCATCCTGTCTGTTTGACACTTGTCCACTCAATGTGTCTGCATGCCATCCCACGTGCTGAATCAAGTTCACACAGAGTTAAGCAGCAATCGGCACACATGACAGTAGTAGTTGGATACAGTGAGGAGACGATGTTGTGTGTGAGTGGGACTAGGCAAGTGACTGTGACTGGTCGGTGTTGTGAATGAATTAAATGAAGTGTGTAAGTAAGAGGGGACGGAGTGAGAATGTGGAGAGTGTGACGTGGTGATTGTGGTTTTGTTTGTGGTTGTAGTAGTGTTTTTGTTTTTTCGTTGTATTTGTAGTTGTAATTGTAATAGTCGTAGTGTGGTGAACAACAACAAGAACAAGAAGAAGAAGGAGAAGAAGAAGAAGAAGAAGAACAAGAAGATGAAGAAATACAAGAAGACGAAGAAGAAGAAGAAGGAGAAGGAGAAGAAGAAGAAGAAGAACACGAGTGAGGACAATCCAGTGTATTTGAAGTGAAAATTGCAGAGTGTCTTAGTGAAATGTGAGAGGAAAACAGTAAATACTTAATTTGCAAAATATCAATGAACCTTGACTGTTCCTTTGCGAATGTCAATCAATCGTCTCACAATTCACTGTTGCTTCATTTCAATACGAATCGCTTTGTGTTGACGTTGTTTCCTCCTGGAACTTGACGAATTTCTGCTACCAGACATTCTATTCCTGACTCGCCATATATACTACTTATATAGATATAAGTAGTATTAGTAGTAGTAGTAGTATATTCGTTGTTGTTGATGACTGTGATGATGTTGGTCTGTGATTGTGTGATTGTGGTAGTATGTATGTGATAGTGGGTATTGTGTGTGATGTGAAAATGTGATGTTAGTGGTTGTGAATAGGTATGTTGATGGTGGTATTCGAACCGGCGCCGTTTAAAGGTGGTTCCCCATCCAACGTCTTAGACCAGTCGGCCACACGGAAAATGATTGGGACTACACAAAACTTACTCATCAATTTCAACACTCCATTTCACCATCATCATGCAAATACACTCTGCTATTCACGACAACACTACACACTACACAACACATACTACTCACTCACTCAATCACTCACTCACACACTCAATCAATCAACCACACAACCACTCACCACTCATCACCCCGTGTCAATCCATCCACCACTGTCTGCTTCGACAAACTACGCAGTGTAACACGTTCAGACGATGAGTCAGTGAGGGAGAGTGTGTTTCATCCTGTCTGTTTGACACTTGTCCACTCAATGTGTCTGCATGCCATCCCACGTGCTGAATCAAGTTCACACAGAGTTAAGCAGCAATCGGCACACATGACAGTAGTAGTTGGATACAGTGAGGAGACGATGTTGTGTGTGAGTGGGACTAGGCAAGTGACTGTGACTGGTCGGTGTTGTGAATGAATTAAATGAAGTGTGTAAGTAAGAGGGGACGGAGTGAGAATGTGGAGAGTGTGACGTGGTGATTGTGGTTTTGTTTGTGGTTGTAGTAGTGTTTTTGTTTTTTCGTTGTATTTGTAGTTGTAATTGTAATAGTCGTAGTGTGGTGAACAACAAAAGAACAAGAAGAAGAAGAAGGAGAACAAGAAGAAGAAGAAGAAGAACAAGAAGAAGAAGAAAAACAAGAAGAAGAAGAACAAGAACAAGAAGTAGAAGAAAAACAAGAAGATGAAGAAGAAGAAGGAGAAGAAGAAGAAGAACACGAGTGAGTACAATCCAATGTATTTGAAGTGAAAATTGCAGAGTGTCTTAGTAAAATGTGAGAGGAAAACAGTAAATACTTAATTTGCAAAATATCAATGAACCTTGACTGTTCCTTTGCGAATGTCAATCAATCGTCTCACAATTCACTGTTGCTTCATTTCAATACGAATCGCTTTGTGTTGACGTTGTTTCCTCCTGGAACTTGACGAATTTCTGCTACCAGACATTCTATTCCTGACTCGCCATATATACTACTTATATAGATATAAGTAGTATTAGTAGTAGTAGTAGTAGTAGTATTCGTTGTTGTTGATGACTGTGATGATGTTGGTCTGTGATTGTGTGATTGTGGTAGTATGTATGTGATAGTGGGTATTGTGTGTGATGTGAAAATGTGATGTTAGTGGTTGTGAATAGGTATGTTGATGGTGGTATTCGAACCGGCGCCATTTCAAGGTGGTTCCCCATCCAACGTCTCAGACCAGTCGGCCACACGGAAAATGATTGGAACTACACAAAACTTACTCATCAATTTCAACACTCCATTTCACCATCATCATGCAAATACACTCTGCTATTCACGACAACACTACACACTACACAACACATACTACTCACTCACTCAATCACTCACTCACACACTCAATCAATCAACCACACAACCACTCACCACTCATCACCCCGTGTCAATCCATCCACCACTGTCTGCTTCGACAAACTACGCAGTGTAACACGTTCAGACGATGAGTCAGTGAGGGAGAGTGTGTTTCATCCTGTCTGTTTGACACTTGTCCACTCAATGTGTCTGCATGCCATCCCACGTGCTGAATCAAGTTCACACTGAGTTAAGCAGCATTCGGCACACATGACAGTAGTAGTTGGATACAGTGAGGAGACGATGTTGTGTGTGAGTGGGACTAGGCAAGTGACTGTGACTGGTCGGTGTTGTGAATGAATTAAATGAAGTGTGTAAGTAAGAGGGGACGGAGTGAGAATGTGGAGAGTGTGACGTGGTGATTGTGGTTTTGTTTGTGGTTGTAGTAGTGTTTTTGTTTTTTCGTTGTATTTGTAGTTGTAATTGTAATAGTCGTAGTGTGGTGAACAACAACAACAAAAACAACAAGAAGAAGAGGAACAAGAAGAAGGAGAAGAATAAGAAGAAGAAGAGGAACAAGAAGAAGAAGAACAAGAAGTAGAAGAAAAACAAGAAGATGAAGAAGAAGAAGGAGAAGAAGAAGAAGAAGAAGAAGAACACGAGTAAGTACGATCCAGTGTATTTGAAGTGAAAATTGCAGAGTGTCTTAGTAAAATGTGAGAGGAAAACAGTAAATACTTAATTTGCAAAATATCAATGAACCTTGACTGTTCCTTTGCGAATGTCAATCAATCGTCTCACAATTCACTGTTGCTTCATTTCAATACGAATCGCTTTGTGTTGACGTTGTTTCCTCCTGGAACTTGACGAATTTCTGCTACCAGACATTCTATTCCTGACTCGCCATATATACTACTTATATAGATATAAGTAGTATTAGTAGTAGTAGTAGTAGTATTCGTTGTTGTTGATGACTGTGATGATGTTGGTCTGTGATTGTGTGATTGTGGTAGTATGTATGTGATAGTGGGTATTGTGTGTGATGTGAAAATGTGATGTTAGTGGTTGTGAATAGGTATGTTGATGGTGGTATTCGAACCGGCGCCGTTTAAAGGTGGTTCCCCATCCAACGTCTTAGACCAGTCGGCCACACGGAAAATGATTGGGACTACACAATACTTACTCATCAATTTCAACACTCCATTTCACCATCATCATGCAAATACACTCTGCTATTCACGACAACACTACACACTACACAACACATACTACTCACTCACTCAATCACTCACTCACACACTCATTCAATCAACCACACAACCACTCACCACTCATCACCCCGTGTCAATCCATCCACCACTGTCTGCTTCGACAAACTACGCAGTGTAACACGTTCAGACGATGAGTCAGTGAGGGAGAGTGTGTTTCATCCTGTCTGTTTGACACTTGTCCACTCAATGTGTCTGCATGCCATCCCACGTGCTGAATCAAGTTCACACTGAGTTAAGCAGCAATCGGCACACATGACAGTAGTAGTTGGATACAGTGAGGAGACGATGTTGTGTGTGAGTGGGACTAGGCAAGTGACTGTGACTGGTCGGTGTTGTGAATGAATTAAATGAAGTGTGTAAGTAAGAGGGGACGGAGTGAGAATGTGGAGAGTGTGACGTGGTGATTGTGGTTTTGTTTGTGGTTGTAGTAGTGTTTTTGTTTTTTCGTTGTATTTGTAGTTGTAATTGTAATAGTCGTAGTGTGGTGAACAACAACAAGAACAAGAACAAGAAGAAGAAGAAGAAGAAGAAGAAGAAGAACACGAGTGAGGACAATCCAGTGTATTTGAAGTGAAAATTGCAGAGTGTCTTAGTAAAATGTGAGAGGAAAACAGTAAATACTTAATTTGCAAAATATCAATGAACCTTGACTGTTCCTTTGCGAATGTCAATCAATCGTCTCACAATTCACTGTTGCTTCATTTCAATACGAATCGCTTTGTGTTGACGTTGTTTCCTCCTGGAACTTGACGAATTTCTGCTACCAGACATTCTATTCCTGACTCGCCATATATACTACTTATATAGATATAAGTAGTATTAGTAGTAGTAGTAGTAGTATTCGTTGTTGTTGATGACTGTGATGATGTTGGTCTGTGATTGTGTGATTGTGGTAGTATGTATGTGATAGTGGGTATTGTGTGTGATGTGAAAATGTGATGTTAGTGGTTGTGAATAGGTATGTTGATGGTGGTATTCGAACCGACGCCATTTCAAGGTGGTTCCCCATCCAACGTCTTAGACCACTCGGCCACACGGAAAATGATTGGAACTACGCAAAACTTACTCATCAATTTCAACATTCCATTTCACCATCATCATGCAAATACACTCTGCTATTCACGACAACACTACACACTACACAACACATACTACTCACTCACTCAATCACTCACTCACTCAATCACTCACTCACTCAATCACTCACTCACTCACACACTCAATCAATCAACCACACAACCACTCACCACTCATCACCCCGTGTCAATCCATCCACCACTGTCTGCTTCGACAAACTACGCAGTGTAACACGTTCAGACGATGAGTCAGTGAGGGAGAATGTGTTTCATCCTGTCTGTTTGACACTTGTCCACTCAATGTGTCTGCATGCCATCCCACGTGCTGAATCAAGTTCACACTGAGTTAAGCAGCAATCGGCACACATGACAGTAGTAGTTGGATACAGTGAGGAGACGATGTTGTGTGTGAGTGGGACTAGGCAAGTGACTGTGACTGGTCGGTGTTGTGAATGAATTAAATGAAGTGTGGAAGTAACAGGGGACGGAGTGAGAATGTGGAGAGTGTGACGTGGTGATTGTGGTTTTGTTTGTGGTTGTAGTAGTGTTTTTGTTTTTTCGTTGTATTTGTAGTTGTAATTGTAATAGTCGTGGTGTGGTGAACAACAAAAGAAGAAGAAGAAGAAGGAGAAGAAGAAGAAGAAGAACAAGAAGAAGAAGAAGAACAAGAAGATGAAGAAGAAGAAGGAGAAGAAGAAGAAGAAGAACACGAGTGAGGACAATCCAGTGTATTTGAAGTGGAAATTACAGAGTGTCTTAGTAAAATGTGAGAGGAAAACAGTAAATACTTAATTTGCAAAATATCAATGAACCTTGACTGTTCCTTTGCGAATGTCAATCAATCGTCTCACAATTCACTGTTGCTTCATTTCAATACGAATCGCTTTGTGTTGACGTTGTTTCCTCCTGGAACTTGACGAATTTCTGCTACCAGACATTCTATTCCTGACTCGCCATATATACTACTTATATAGATATAAGTAGTATTATTATTAGTAGTAGTAGTATTCGTTGTTGTTGATGACTGTGATGATGTTGGTCTGTGATTGTGTGATTGTGGTAGTATGTATGTGATAGTGGGTATTGTGTGTGATGTGAAAATGTGATGTTAGTGGTTGTGAATAGGTATGTTGATGGTGGTATTCGAACCGGCGCCGTTTAAAGGTGGTTCCCCATCCAACGTCTTAGACCAGTCGGCCACACAGAAAATGATTGGAACTACACAAAACTTACTCATCAATTTCAACATTCCATTTCACCATCATCATGCAAATACACTCTGCTATTCACGACAACACTACACACTACACAACACATACTACTCACTCACTCAATCACTCACACACTCAATCAATCAACCACACAACCACTCACCACTCATCACCCCGTGTCAATCCATCCACCACTGTCTGCTTCGACAAACTACGCAGTGTAACACGTTCAGACGATGAGTCAGTGAGGGAGAGTATGTTTCATCCTGTCTGTTTGACACTTGTCCACTCAATGTGTCTGCATGCCATCCCACGTGCTGAATCAAGTTCACACTGAGTTAAGCAGCAATCGGCACACATGACAGTAGTAGTTGGATACAGTGAGGAGACGATGTTGTGTGTGAGTGGGACTAGGCAAGTGACTGTGACTGGTCGGTGTTGTGAATGAATTAAATGAAGTGTGGAAGTAACAGGGAACGGAGTGAGAATGTGGAGAGTGTGACGTGGTGATTGTGGTTTTGTTTGTGGTTGTAGTAGTGTTTTTGTTTTTTCGTTGTATTTGTAGTTGTAATTGTAATAGTCGTGGTGTGGTGAACAACAAAAGAAGAAGAAGAAGAAGGAGAAGAAGAACAAGAAGAACAAGAAGAAGAAGAAGAACAAGAAGATGAAGAAGAAGAAGGAGAAGAAGAAGAAGAAGAAGAAGAACACGAGTGAGGACAATCCAGTGTATTTGAAGTGAAAATTGCAGAGTGTCTTAGTAAAATGTGATAGGAAAACAGTAAATACTTAATTTGCAAAATATCAATGAACCTTGACTGTTCCTTTGCGAATGTCAATCAATCGTCTCACAATTCACTGTTGCTTCATTTCAATACGAATCGCTTTGTGTTGACGTTGTTTCCTCCTGGAACTTGACGAATTTCTGCTACCAGACATTCTATTCCTGACTCGCCATATATACTACTTATATAGATATAAGTAGTATTAGTAGTAGTAGTAGTAGTAGTATTCGTTGTTGTTGATGACTGTGATGATGTTGGTCTGTGATTGTGTGATTGTGGTAGTATGTATGTGATAGTGGGTATTGTGTGTGATGTGAAAATGTGATGTTAGTGGTTGTGAATAGGTATGTTGATGGTGGTATTCGAACCGACGCCATTTCAAGGTGGTTCCCCATCCAACGTCTTAGACCAGTCGGCCACACAGAAAATGATTGGAACTACACAAAACTTACTCATCAATTTCAACATTCCATTTCACCATCATCATGCAAATACACTCTGCTATTCACGACAACACTACACACTACACAACACATACTACTCACTCACTCACTCACTCACACACTCAATCAATCAACCACACAACCACTCACCACTCATCACCCCGTGTCAATCCATCCACCACTGTCTGCTTCGACAAACTACGCAGTGTAACACGTTCAGACGATGAGTCAGTGAGGGAGAGTGTGTTTCATCCTGTCTGTTTGACACTTGTCCACTCAATGTGTCTGCATGCCATCCCACGTGCTGAATCAAGTTCACACTGAGTTAAGCAGCAATCGGCACACATGACAGTAGTAGTTGGATACAGTGAGGAGACGATGTTGTGTGTGAGTGGGACTAGGCAAGTGACTGTGACTGGTCGGTGTTGTGAATGAATTAAATGAAGTGTGGAAGTAACAGGGGACGGAGTGAGAATGTGGAGAGTGTGACGTGGTGATTGTGGTTTTGTTTGTGGTTGTAGTAGTGTTTTTGTTTTTTCGTTGTATTTGTAGTTGTAATTGTAATAGTCGTAGTGTGGTGAACAACAAAAGAAGAAGAAAAAGAAGGAGAAGAAGAAGAAGAAGGACAAGAAGAAGAACAAGGAGAAGAAGAAGAACAAGAAGAACAAGAAGAAGAAGAAGAACAAGAAGAAGTAGAAGAACAAGAAGAAAAACAAGAACAAGAAGATGAAGAAGAAGAAGTAGATGAAGAAGAAAACACGAGTGAGGACAATCCAATATATTTGAAGTGAAAATTGCAGAGTGTTTTAGTAAAATGTGAGAGGAAAACAGTAAATACTTAATTTGCAAAATATCAATGAACCTTGACTGTTCCTTTGCGAATGTCAATCAATCGTCTCACAATTCACTGTTGCTTCATTTCAATACGAATCGCTTTGTGTTGACGTTGTTTCCTCCTGGAACTTGACGAATTTCTGCTACCAGACATTCTATTCCTGACTCGCCATATATACTACTTATATAGATATAAGTAGTATTAGTAGTAGTAGTAGTAGTAGTATTCGTTGTTGTTGATGACTGTGATGATGTTGGTCTGTGATTGTGTGATTGTGGTAGTATGTATGTGATAGTGGGTATTGTGTGTGATGTGAAAATGTGATGTTAGTGGTTGTGAATAGGTATGTTGATGGTGGTATTCGAACCGGCGCCATTTCAAGGTGGTTCCCCATCCAACGTCTTAGACCAGTCGGCCACACGGAAAACGATTGGAACTACACAAAACTTACTCATCAATTTCAACACTCCATTTCACCATCATCATGCAAATACACTCTGCTATTCACGACAACACTACACACTACACAACACATACTACTCACTCACTCAATCACTCACTCACACACTCAATCAATCAACCACACAACCACTCACCACTCATCACCCCGTGTCAATCCATCCACCACTGTCTGCTTCGACAAACTACGCAGTGTAACACGTTCAGACGATGAGTCAGTGAGGGAGAGTGTGTTTCATCCTGTCTGTTTGACACTTGTCCACTCAATGTGTCTGCATGCCATCCCACGTGCTGAATCAAGTTCACACAGAGTTAAGCAGCAATCGGCACACATGACAGTAGTAGTTGGATACAGTGAGGAGACGATGTTGTGTGTGAGTGGGACTAGGCAAGTGACTGTGACTGGTCGGTGTTGTGAATGAATTAAATGAAGTGTGTAAGTAAGAGGGGACGGAGTGAGAATGTGGAGAGTGTGACGTGGTGATTGTGGTTTTGTTTGTGGTTGTAGTAGTGTTTTTGTTTTTTCGTTGTATTTGTAGTTGTAATTGTAATAGTCGTAGTGTGGTGAACAACAACAAGAAGAAGAAGAAGAAGGAGAAGAAGAAGAAGAAAAACAAGAAGAACAAGAAGAAGAAGAAGAACAGGAAGAAGAAGAAGAACAAAAAGATGAAGAAGAAGAAGGAGAAGAAGAAGAAAAAGAACACGAGTGAGTACAATCCAGTGTATTTGAAGTGAAAATTGCAGAGTGTCTTAGTAAAATGTGAGAGGAAAACAGTAAATACTTAATTTGCAAAATATCAATGAACCTTGACTGTTCCTTTGCGAATGTCAATCAATCGTCTCACAATTCACTGTTGCTTCATTTCAATACGAATCGCTTTGTGTTGACGTTGTTTCCTCCTGGAACTTGACGAATTTCTGCTACCAGACATTCTATTCCTGACTCGCCATATATACTACTTATATAGATATAAGTAGTATTAGTAGTAGTAGTAGTAGTAGTATTCGTTGTTGTTGATGACTGTGATGATGTTGGTCTGTGATTGTGTGATTGTGGTAGTATGTATGTGATAGTGGGTATTGTGTGTGATGTGAAAATGTGATGTTAGTGGTTGTGAATAGGTATGTTGATGGTGGTATTCGAACCGGCGCCATTTCAAGGTGGTTCCCCATCCAACGTCTTAGACCAGTCGGCCACACGGAAAATGATTGAAACTACACAAAACTTACTCATCAATTTCAACACTCCATTTCACCATCATCATGCAAATACACTCTGCTATTCACGACAACACTACACACTACACAACACATACTACTCACTCACTCAATCACTCACTCACACACTCAATCAATCAACCACACAACCACTCACCACTCATCACCCCGTGTCAATCCATCCACCACTGTCTGCTTCGACAAACTACGCAGTGTAACACGTTCAGACGATGAGTCAGTGAGGGAGAGTGTGTTTCATCCTGTCTGTTTGACACTTGTCCACTCAATGTGTCTGCATGCCATCCCACGTGCTGAATCAAGTTCACACAGAGTTAAGCAGCAATCGGCACACATGACAGTAGTAGTTGGATACAGTGAGGAGACGATGTTGTGTGTGAGTGGGACTAGGCAAGTGACTGTGACTGGTCGGTGTTGTGAATGAATTAAATGAAGTGTGTAAGTAAGAGGGGACGGAGTGAGAATGTGGAGAGTGTGACGTGGTGATTGTGGTTTTGTTTGTGGTTGTAGTAGTGTTTTTGTTTTTTCGTTGTATTTGTAGTTGTAATTGTAATAGTCGTAGTGTGGTGAACAACAACAAGAAGAAGAAGAAGAAGGAGAAGAAGAAGAAGAAAAACAAGAAGAACAAGAAGAAGAAGAAGAACAGGAAGAAGAAGAAAAACAAAAAGATGAAGAAGAAGAAGGAGAAGAAGAAGAAGTAGAAAAAGAACACGAGTGAGTACAATCCAGTGTATTTGAAGTGAAAATTGCAGAGTGTCTTAGTAAAATGTGAGAGGAAAACAGTGAATACTTAATTTGCAAAATATCAATGAACCTTGACTGTTCCTTTGCGAATGTCAATCAATCGTCTCACAATTCACTGTTGCTTCATTTCAATACGAATCGCTTTGTGTTGACGTTGTTTCCTCCTGCAACTTGACGAATTTCTGCTACCAGACATTCTATTCCTGACTCGCCATATATACTACTTATATAGATATAAGTAGTATTAGTAGTAGTAGTAGTAGTAGTATTCGTTGTTGTTGATGACTGTGATGATGTTGGTCTGTGATTGTGTGATTGTGGTAGTATGTATGTGATAGTGGGTATTGTGTGTGATGTGAAAATGTGATGTTAGTGGTTGTGAATAGGTATGTTGATGGTGGTATTCGAACCGGCGCCGTTTAAAGGTGGTTCCCCATCCAACGTCTTAGACCACTCGGCCACACGGAAAATGATTGGAACTACACAAAACTTACTCATCAATTTCAACATTCCATTTCACCATCATCATGCAAATACACTCTGCTATTCACGACAACACTACACACTACACAACACATACTACTCACTCACTCACTCACTCACACACTCAATCAATCAACCACACAACCACTCACCACTCATCACCCCGTGTCAATCCATCCACCACTGTCTGCTTCGACAAACTACGCAGTGTAACACGTTCAGACGATGAGTCAGTGAGGGAGAGTGTGTTTCATCCTGTCTGTTTGACACTTGTCCACTCAATGTGTCTGCATGCCATCCCACGTGCTGAATCAAGTTCACACTGAGTTAAGCAGCAATCGGCACACATGACAGTAGTAGTTGGATACAGTGAGGAGACGATGTTGTGTGTGAGTGGGACTAGGCAAGTGACTGTGACTGGTCGGTGTTGTGAATGAATTAAATGAAGTGTGGAAGTAACAGGGGACGGAGTGAGAATGTGGAGAGTGTGACGTGGTGATTGTGGTTTTGTTTGTGGTTGTAGTAGTGTTTTTGTTTTTTCGTTGTATTTGTAGTTGTAATTGTAATAGTCGTGGTGTGGTGAACAACAAAAGAAGAAGAAGAAGAAGGAGAAGAAGAACAAGAAGAACAAGAAGAAGAAGAAGAACAAGAAGATGAAGAAGAAGAAGGAGAAGAAGAAGAAGAAGAACACGAGTGAGGACAATCCAGTGTATTTGAAGTGGAAATTGCAGAGTGTTTTAGTAAAATGTGAGAGGAAAACAGTAAATACTTAATTTGCAAAATATCAATGAACCTTGACTGTTCCTTTGCGAATGTCAATCAATCGTCTCACAATTCACTGTTGCTTCATTTCAATACGAATCGCTTTGTGTTGACGTTGTTTCCTCCTGGAACTTGACGAATTTCTGCTACCAGACATTCTATTCCTGACTCGCCATATATACTACTTATATAGATATAAGTAGTATTAGTAGTAGTAGTAGTAGTAGTAGTAGTATTCGTTGTTGTTGATGACTGTGATGATGTTGGTCTGTGATTGTGTGATTGTGGTAGTATGTATGTGATAGTGGGTATTGTGTGTGATGTGAAAATGTGATGTTAGTGGTTGTGAATAGGTATGTTGATGGTGGTATTCGAACCGGCGCCATTTCAAGGTGGTTCCCCATCCAACGTCTTAGACCACTCGGCCACACGGAAAATGATTGGAACTACACAAAACTTACTCATCAATTTCAACATTCCATTTCACCATCATCATGCAAATACACTCTGCTATTCACGACAACACTACACACTACACAACACATACTACTCACTCACTCAATCAATCACTCACTCAATCACTCACTCACTCAATCACTCACTCACTCAATCACTCACTCACTCACACAATCAATCAATCAACCGCACAACCACTCACCACTCATCACCCCGTGTCAATCCATCCACCACTGTCTGCTTCGACAAACTACGCAGTGTAACACGTTCAGACGATGAGTCAGTGAGGGAGAGTGTGTTTCATCCTGTCTGTTTGACACTTGTCCACTCAATGTGTCTGCATGCCATCCCACGTGCTGAATCAAGTTCACACTGAGTTAAGCAGCAATCGGCACACATGACAGTAGTAGTTGGATACAGTGAGGAGACGATGTTGTGTGTGAGTGGGACTAGGCAAGTGACTGTGACTGGTCGGTGTTGTGAATGAATTAAATGAAGTGTGGAAGTAACAGGGGACGGAGTGAGAATGTGGAGAGTGTGACGTGGTGATTGTGGTTTTGTTTGTGGTTGTAGTAGTGTTTTTGTTTTTTCGTTGTATTTGTAGTTGTAATTGTAATAGTCGTGGTGTGGTGAACAACAAAAGAAGAAGAAGAAGAAGAAGGAGAAGAAGGAGAAGAAGGACAAGAAGAAGAACAAGAAGAAGAAGAAGAAGAACAAGAAGAACAAGAACAAAAAGAAGAAGAACAAGAACAAAAAGAAGAAGAAAAACAAGAAGATGAAGAAGAAGAAGGAGAAGAAGAAGAAGAAAACACGAGTGAGGACAATCCAGTGTATTTGAAGTGAAAATTGCAGAGTGTTTTAGTAAAATGTGAGAGGAAAACAGTAAATACTTAATTTGCAAAATATCAATGAACCTTGACTGTTCCTTTGCGAATGTCAATCAATCGTCTCACAATTCACTGTTGCTTCATTTCAATACGAATCGCTTTGTGTTGACGTTGTTTCCTCCTGGAACTTGACGAATTTCTGCTACCAGACATTCTATTCCTGACTCGCCATATATACTACTTATATAGATATAAGTAGTATTAGTAGTAGTAGTAGTAGTAGTATTCGTTGTTGTTGATGACTGTGATGATGTTGGTCTGTGATTGTGTGATTGTGGTAGTATGTATGTGATAGTGGGTATTGTGTGTGATGTGAAAATGTGATGTTAGTGGTTGTGAATAGGTATGTTGATGGTGGTATTCGAACCGGCGCCGTTTAAAGGTGGTTCCCCATCCAACGTCTTAGACCAGTCGGCCACACAGAAAATGATTGGAACTACACAAAACTTACTCATCAATTTCAACATTCCATTTCACCATCATCATGCAAATACACTCTGCTATTCACGACAACACTACACACTACACAACACATACTACTCACTCACTCACTCACTCACACACTCATTCAATCAACCACACAACCACTCACCACTCATCACCCCGTGTCAATCCATCCACCACTGTCTGCTTCGACAAACTACGCAGTGTAACACGTTCAGACGATGAGTCAGTGAGGGAGAGTGTGTTTCATCCTGTCTGTTTGACACTTGTCCACTCAATGTGTCTGCATGCCATCCCACGTGCTGAATCAAGTTCACACTGAGTTAAGCAGCAATCGGCACACATGACAGTAGTAGTTGGATACAGTGAGGAGACGATGTTGTGTGTGAGTGGGACTAGGCAAGTGACTGTGACTGGTCGGTGTTGTGAATGAATTAAATGAAGTGTGGAAGTAACAGGGGACGGAGTGAGAATGTGGAGAGTGTGACGTGGTGATTGTGGTTTTGTTTGTGGTTGTAGTAGTGTTTTTGTTTTTTCGTTGTATTTGTAGTTGTAATTGTAATAGTCGTAGTGTGGTGAATAACAACAACAAGAAGAAGAAGAAGGATAAGAAGAAGAACAAGAACAAGAAGAAGAACAAGTAGAAGAAGAAGAACAAGAAGATGAAGAAGAAGAAGAAGGAGAAGAAGAAGAAGAAGAAAAAGGAGAAGAAGAAGAAGAATAAAACAAGTACATGAAGAAGAAGAAAAACAAGAAGATGAAGTAGAAGGAGAAGAAGAAGAACACGTGTGAGGACAATCCAGTGTATTTGAAGTGAAAATTGCAGAGTGTCTTAGTGAAATGTGAGAGGAAAACAGTAAATACTTAATTTGCAAAATATCAATGAACCTTGACTGTTCCTTTGCGAATGTCAATCAATCGTCTCACAATTCACTGTTGCTTCATTTCAATACGACTCGCTTTGTGTTGACGTTGTTTCCTCCTGGAACTTGACGAATTTCTGCTACCAGACATTCTATTCCTGACTCGCCATATATACTACTTATATAGATATAAGTAGTATTATTATTAGTAGTAGTAGTATTCGTTGTTGTTGATGACTGTGATGATGTTGGTCTGTGATTGTGTGATTGTGGTAGTATGTATGTGATAGTGGGTATTGTGTGTGATGTGAAAATGTGATGTTAGTGGTTGTGAATAGGTATGTTGATGGTGGTATTCGAACCGGCGCCATTTCAAGGTGGTTCCCCATCCAACGTCTTAGACCACTCGGCCACACGGAAAATGATTGGAACTACACAAAACTTACTCATCAATTTCAATATTCCATTTCTCCATTATCATGTAAATGCAATCTGTTCTCAATGCCCACCACATACTATTCACTCCACCTATCACTCACTCACTCAATCACTCACTCACTCAATCACTCACTCACTCACACACTCAATCAATCAACCGCACAACCACTCACCACTCATCACCCCGTGTCAATCCATCCACCACTGTCTGCTTCGACAAACTACGCAGTGTAACACGTTCAGACGATGAGTCAGTGAGGGAGAGTGTGTTTCATCCTGTCTGTTTGACACTTGTCCACTCAATGTGTCTGCATGCCATCCCACGTGCTGAATCAAGTTCACACTGAGTTAAGCAGCAATCGGCACACATGACAGTAGTAGTTGGATACAGTGAGGAGACGATGTTGTGTGTGAGTGGGACTAGGTAAGTGACTGTGACTGGTCGGTGTTGTGAATGAATTAAATGAAGTGTGGAAGTAACAGGGGACGGAGTGAGAATGTGGAGAGTGTGACGTGGTGATTGTGGTTTTGTTTGTGGTTGTAGTAGTGTTTTTGTTTTTTCGTTGTATTTGTAGTTGTAATTGTAATAGTCGTAGTGTGGTGAACAACAACAAGAACAAGAAGAAGGAGAAGAAGAAGAAGAAGAAGAACAAGAAGAAGAAGAAAAACAAGAAGATGAAGAAGAAGAAGAAGGAGAAGGAGAAGAAGAAGAAGAAGAACACGAGTGAGGACAATCCAGTGTATTTGAAGTGAAAATTGCGGAGTGTCTTAGTGAAATGTGAGAGGAAAACAGTAAATACTTAATTTGCAAAATATCAATGAACCTTGACTGTTCCTTTGCGAATGTCAATCAATCGTCTCACAATTCACTGTTGCTTCATTTCAATACCAATCGCTTTGTGTTGACGTTGTTTCCTCCTGGAACTTGACGAATTTCTGCTACCAGACATTCTATTCCTGACTCGCCATATATACTACTTATATAGATATAAGTAGTATTAGTAGTAGTAGTAGTATTCGTTGTTGTTGATGACTGTGATGATGTTGGTCTGTGATTGTGTGATTGTGGTAGTATGTATGTGATAGTGGGTATTGTGTGTGATGTGAAAATGTGATGTTAGTGGTTGTGAATAGGTATGTTGATGGTGGTATTCGAACCGGCGCCGTTTAAAGGTGGTTCCCCATCCAACGTCTTAGACCAGTCGGCCACACGGAAAATGATTGGAACTACACAAAACTTACTCATCAATTTCAACACTCCATTTCACCATCATCATGCAAATACACTCTGCTATTCACGACAACACTACACACTACACAACACATACTACTCACTCACTCACTCACTCACACACTCAATCAATCAACCACACAACCACTCACCACTCATCACCCCGTGTCAATCCATCCACCACTGTCTGCTTCGACAAACTACGCAGTGTAACACGGTCAGACGATGAGTCAGAGAGGGAAAGTGTGTTTCATCCTGTCTGTTTGACACTTGTCCACTCAATGTGTCTGCATGCCATCCCACGTGCTGAATCAAGTTCACACTGAGTTAAGCAGCAATCGGCACACATGACAG
>NC_031495.1:3076707-3152886 GCF_000237925.1 Schistosoma mansoni
ATATTCATAAAATTATATTTTATAGTAATAAAAGCAAGCGAAAGGGTACCAATGATAATCTTTTCGTATTCTGGACATTGATAAAACACTACAACCAATGTTTATGGTTGTGTATATTGAAAGCCTGTAATATATGATTATGAACCATTCTATGTTTAGCATTTACTCTAGTCTATTTTATGTCATATGATCAAAACAGTATACACTGTATCAATTACAGTCTATGGGTACAAAACAAATCAACCCCTCATTAGATGAATGGGGTTCTATAAGGATCAACAAAGTTTACACGACCAAGAAACTTCCGATCGATCATGCAGCACCTTTAATCGAACCCGGACTGAAAAGGTGGAAACATTTAAAGGACATAACCCTTCCGAGGTTGCAAAGTAATTTTGTAGGGATATTGATTGGGTGTGATGCTCCGGATGCAGATTGGGTCTTGAAAACAACGTCTGGGGGACAGGAAGCATCCGTCTGCTGTGCGAACCCATCTCGGTTGGAAGATTATAGGTCCTAAGAAGGGAATCAAGGTCTCTACATCAAGTTCAGTGGTGTCATTGTTCTAATGATATTTTGCGAGATAAAGAAAGATTATATAATCATGAGTTTGAAGATACAGATAGGTTTCGTAATGGATATTCTGTCGAAGATAAAAGAGCTCTAGAAATAGTTAGTAGTTCCTTTAAACTGGAAGTTGGCCAATTTCAAGTTGGTCTACCGTGGAAGTATGATAGGCCAAGTCTACCAAATAATTTGGAACTGGCTGAACGCAGACTAGAGTGTTTAAGGAAAAGATTTATGAAAGATAATAGTCTTCTGCAGAAATATCAAGCTGGGATGAATAGACATTTAAGTAAGGGCTACATCATTGAGGCTAGTAAGGAAAGATTTGACCGTGATGCTGTTTGTTGGTATATACCTCATCATCCCGTTATCAACCCTGAAAAGCCTGGAAAAGTCAGAATCGTTTTTGATTGTGCAGCTGTCTATCAAGGTTTTTCTCCAAATACCGTAAATAGTTTATTTGGTGTACTTCTACGATTCAGATTAGGTAACGTAGCATTAGCCGCTGATATCGAAGAGATGTTTCTTCAAGTGAGGGTCCCGAGACAAGATAGGGGAGCGTTTCGTCTATTGTGGTGGGAAGAGGGTGATATAAAACGAACGGATAAGGAATATTGTTTAACAGTTCATCCGTTTGGAGCCATGTCCTCCCCCTTTTGCGCTAATTTCGCTTTTAAGAAGACGGTAGATATATTCGGTAAGGAATTTAATAGAGATATCCAGGAAGTCGTAAATAAGAGTTCCTATGTGGACGACTATTTAGCCTCCATTTATTATGTACAGGATGCAATTGAGCTGGCAAAGGCTCTTGGTTTGCTCCTCAGAAAAGGTGGGTTCAGACTTACGAAGTGGATAGGTAACTGTTTGCAGGTTCTTGAATCAATCCATCCAGAAGAGAGAGCAGAAGGCGTAAGAGAGATTGACTTTGAAAGACTTCCTACGGAACGCACGTTGGGATTGTTTTGGAATACTATTGTCGATTCGTTTGAATTTAAAGTTCACATACCGAAACGACCCTCACTAGACGAGGTATATTGTCGAGTGTAGCCTCACTTTACGACCCCTTGGGATTGTTAGCACCGTTTATACTTCCCATGAAGCAGTTACTTCAACGTTTGGGTAAATTGGGACTAGGATGGGACGAAGAGATTCCAAATGAGGAGAGCAAACGCTGGTTAGAGATTTTAACTGAATTTTAGAGGGTTGAGAACGTTAGTTTTCCACGTTGTGTATTGTTTCCGCAATCAGATCGTTCGCTCCTGGAACTTCATATTTTCAGTGATGCCTCGGAAAATGGATATGGGACAGTTGCATACGTCCGCTCTTACATTCCTGACACTGAGGTATGTTCTCGTCTTGTTACGGCTAAGGCAAGAGTAGCCCCGTTAAAGGTCCAAACTATACCGCGTTTGGAACTTACGGCAACAGTTTTAACAGTTCGCATGGGATCCCAGCTGCAGTCAGAAGTTGATATTAAGTTTGCAGAGGTTAAATTTTGGACGGATTCCATGATTGTCTTGCACTATATTAGAAATGAGAGAAGCCAGTTTAAAACATTCATAGCAAATCGGATTTCGACTATTCATAGTTTTACTAAGGTGGACCAATGGAGATTCGTGCCTTCTAAAGAAAACATAGCAGACTTTGCATCCGGAGGGGTTAAGTTTAACATCGATGATGTCAAGGTATGAGAGGACGGTCCATGTTTTCTCAAGAAGCCGAAGGAGTGTTGGCCTGCTGCTGATATACAAGGTCCTTAACCCCATCATATGGAATTAAAGAAAGCAATGTCCACGCATGTGATGGTTAAAGAATCCACTGTCGATCTACTTATTAATTATTATTCAGATTGGACTAGATTACTTAAGGCTGTTGCATGGTTGACCCGATTTAAGCTATATTTATTGATAATGCGTTCTGGTAGAACTGATCTGTCTCTACAGATGGGTATGCTCAGAGTTGATGAGTTAAATTTAGCTTGTTTAGATCTAATTCGATATGTCCAACGCATACTATTTCGGAAAGAGATTGAAATGCTGTCGTCTGATACAATTAGCAAGGTGAAAGTAACATATTCACCGTTACGAACTTTAAATCCAATGATGATAAACGGATTATTATGTGTCGGTGACCGACTTCAAATTAGTTCCTGGCCCGAGTCGAGGAAGCATCCTATAATATTACCATCGAAGTATAAAATTATAAATTTGATTCTACGGTATTATCATATTTTGGAAGGACATGTTGGGGCCACACAGGTAATGGCAACAGTTCGAGAAAAATTTTGGGTGCTGAGGGGTGGTGTGGCCATGAGGAGGGTAATAAAGGATTGTGTTTATTGTAAAAGAAGGAACGCCCGCCCCACCCCACAACTGATGGCACCACTACCTCCGAGCAGAATAGAAGATGGTGACTATCCATTCTTATCAGTTGGTGTTGATTATTTTGGACCCATTATGGTTAAACATGGTAGACGTACCGAGAAGAGATATGGTTGTGTATTCACATGTTGAAGGTTGAGAGCTGTGCATCTGGAAGTTGCATATAGTTTTACCACAGACTCATTTATCATGGCATTGATGAGGTTTATCAGCAGGAGAGGCTATCCAAAAGAGATATACAGTGATAATGGATCAAATCTGGTGGGGGCTGAACGTGAGCTAAGAAAATGTCTTCAGGATTGGGTGCAGGAACGTATACATTCTGATTTGCTAAGAAAAGGGATTGACTGGCGTTTCAGTCTTCCGGCTGCCAGTCATTGGGGAGGAGTATGGGAGCGCATGATTCGCTCTGTACGTAGAGTATTGGGTGCTCTTGTTAAGGAACAATCTTTAACAGATGAATGCCTTCAAACTTTCATGATAGAGGCTGAGCGTATAATTAACAATCGACCTTTGGTCCCGGTTACAGACGACTCGAGTGATCTCGATGCAATAACACCAGCAAAACTTTTACTAATGAGAGAGAACGTCGCAGAACTTACTAACATTCTATCTAATGACAGGTATTCTCAGAGACGGAAGCAAGCGAATTACTTGGCACAAGTTTTTTGGAGACGTTGCTTTAAGGAATATGTTTCGCTTTTGCAGCGTAGATACAAGTGGACCCAACTCGAGAGGAACATAAGAGAGGGTGACTTAGTAATGATATGTTCTGAGTTCTCCCAGAAAAACAAATGGCCCTTAGGTCTAGTACAGAGAGTGTTACCAAGTAAGGATAGATTAGTGAGGCAGGTAGAGCTGAGGACAAGAAAGGGGATCCTAGTGAGAGATATTAGAAAAATGTGTCTTCTTGAAACTGTAGATGGTAGGTAGCTACTCGGATCCCTAGGCGTACTGGCGTAAGACCTAGGGATCACGAGGTTGTTGGTGTGTTGAATGCTTGTTGTTGATTGTTTATGATGTATACACTTGGGTTTCTGCTACCTATTTACTTGTTTGGGAAAAGAACCGAGGTTCTTTTCGTCGGGAGTGTTACGGGAGAACTGAAGACATTTGGCTGATTAAAACCTTTTTACTGCACACCAATTTTACTATGTTTTTGGATGTGTTTGTTTTACTTAACCTTTGGACTTGTTTGTTTATATCATTCTTTTCGGACATTTCGGTTTCTTTTGTCATTGGTTTGGTATTTGGGAGTTTTTGCTCCGGGAACCTACAAAATTGAAGGTTTGTTTTGTAATTGTTATAATTATTGTTGTTAGAACGACTTTGGTCGATTATTTGTGAATTGCGAATAAACTAGGTATCTAATTTGGAGTTTTGGTTCTCTTGCCTACTTGGGTTGGTGATTTGCGAATATCGGCGGCCAGTAATTCAATAGTTGGAACGGGCAAACGCCATAATTGGACTTCACAGAAGGTCATTCGGAACATCAATAGCGCATTCAGGATAACCCTGAATTCAACTCACCTCACGGTGTCTCTAACACAGTGTGGGTGTTCGGAGGGAAAATGTGAACCTTATTTGATAGCATGTACCCACATAGAAGAAGACGGAACTGTTAACTCAAGGAGAAGAGAATTGAGCGTCTGCTTCCTGATAGGTTACAAGTGCACGCTAGGAACGTCCGTCGGTGAGGACCTACACGGATATAGGGTGTCATCGAGAGAAGAGTAGGTGACGTGATTTACTGAATTGATGTTCGAGTTAGACGCCTGATGCAACATGTAAACCACATCCGTGACAGACGATTTAATTCAAGCAAAGAAAGTCCTTTCTCGATACAGAGCGTCAAGATCACCTCAAAACTTGTGATGGATTGATCTCTGGAAAATTATCAAGAGGACGTCGGATGAATGGAGAATGCTGGTGTGTGTACTACAAACCATCATGGAGGAGACAGTTGTAGGTTAGCAAATAAGTTAATTTCACATCAAATCACCATAGAAGAACCTTTATATTAGTAGTTGACAAACTCTGAATGGAGCGAAATAACGTCTCTGAATGCAAATCCTTTTGTTTGTCATGACTCCTCAATTTCTCTGTTCACATCAATCAATGAGAGAATATGTTTTCCTGTAGGGTTGATATATATAATTAATCCCTGGTCTCCATCTGTTATGAATGTGTTAGAGGTTACTGGGTGATTGTTCGTGGTAATTCGCATCTAAATCATGAATTGGATTCCACACAGAACGACAATAATTCGTGGATGCACAGGTTACCTATTTCAATATTCCAAACCGACCGACCTCTTCTGAGTTCGGGGATAGCAAATTTCATTGTTGTACAATTCCTGTACCAGTATTACGGAAGGTACTTGAAAGAGGTGTCTCATTCCGGAGAATGTTTGTGTAATTTCACCGGTTGATTCGTTTGTGCAGCAGGATTTATTTGTGTTTTACACATTTCAAAATCATGTAATCACATTCAATTGTCCTCACTTGTGTTCTTGTTCACTGCAACGTGATGTACAAATTGATGTTCGACGCAGACGTCTGATGCGAAATGCAAACCACATAGGTGACAAACGATTGAATTCAGACAAAGAAACAAGTAGCCCGAGACGAAAACGAGATCATTCCAGTTCAGGAATCCAGTTCATAATTGCGATGCGAATTACCACGAACAACCGCCTAGTGAACTTCCATAAATTTATATACATGATGGTCAGAGATTATTTATCTATAGCATTATTTCAGGAGAAAGTATACTCTCGTTGATTGATGAGAATAAAGAAATAGAGAAGCCATGACAATTAACGAGAGTTGCATTCGCAAAACTTATTTCGTTCCATTCATAGTTTGTAAAGTACTAATATGATGGTTTGTCCCATGTGGCTTTACGAAATATATATGCATTAGTCTGTTGCGTAATTGATATAACATTCGTTTTTCTATTTCGACGCTATTGAAATTAAACGTAATATCTGTTCCCCACGTTTCTACCTCGATGCTTAGTTTGAACACAGTTTTATTTTATTTTCCTAATTGGTTCAGCGATGTGTTCGTGTTAGTCACTTTTGAATTCGTGTACCTTCTCACAATAACCTCAATCGCAATTGGGAATCGTCATAAAGAATCAATCGAGTAGTGTTCCAGTTGATTGACATTCTCTCTCTCTCTCTGTCACTTGTCAAACAGTCACATTATAGAATAGTTTTCGTCCATCTACCCAGAGATGTCGGCCTCAATTCGGACCCATACATTTCTAACCTCAACGTCAAATCCACTGGCTTATCGTGTAAAAGTGTCAATGTAGATCGATACAAGCTATCTCCTGTTTATTATCGGGCAGACAGATTAGGAACGTAACGGAAACCAATGAAACAAATATTGTGATTCATGAGCCTCGTACTGATTGGACCTGTGCTGATTTCATTTGTTGCTTGTCAATATTCATTCAAAAAGCTACGAAATATCGGTCATCCAACTACCAACTCATCAAAAATTCACAACACACCTGCACTATCCACCTATTCAAAGCGATTCGATTGATGACTGTATGTGTATAATTGCTTCCCTAAAATAGAAGTTAGCGAAGAGTTCCGATTTGAAAGAAGAAAGTAGATTTGTCCTGTCACATAAGGCACATTTTGTTGACAGAAATTCGTTTAATCCATGATTGATGTGGCATAAAGTTTTCTAATTAGAAGCTATTGTACTCGAACTTAATCTTTGTACTCCACCTCTCTACTTCGATGTTAAGTTTCAAAGAAACTGTATTGAACAAATACCAGCATTTTGTTCATGTTATTGAAAGATATATCGATTGAATCTGATTGCTGATGATAATGGAAACTTCAAATGATCTGCTAAAATAGTCCTGAGTTACGTTAAATACATGAAATATGTTAAACGTGAAACACACGGAGGGAGGTGAAAACGACGGTGACATACTTTGTGTTTCACTGTGTGACTATGAGTAATATGACATTCGGAGTACTACTGCATCAATTCATCTGCACGTTTATCGATAAGTAATGCAGTTCAACAACTGTAATCGGAAAATGCACGGCTGTCCCTAAGATGAATAACTGTGTTATTTCACATCAGAGCCTTCAAGAAAGTAGATTATCCCTGTAAAATTATGCAAATTTAATGTACAAACACTGACAAGTCATATATAAAACCAACTACAATTCGCATGCGATTCGCAAGTGTAGTGGTAATGCGATCATTTCAATTCTACGCTGAACAATCTAAATGAGACCTTATCGTGTAAAAGTGTCAATGTAGATCGATACAAGCTATCTCCTGTTTATTATCGGGCAGACAGATTAGGAACGTAACGGAAACCAATGAAACAAATATTGTGATTCATGAGCCTCGTACTGATTGGACCTGTGCTGATTTCATTTGTTGCTTGTCGACATTCATTCAAAAAGCTACGAAATATCGGTCATCCAACTACCAACTCATCAAAAACTCACAACTCATGTTCACTATCCACTTGTTCAAATGGGATTCACATGTGTAGTGGTAATGCGATCATTTCAATCTAAATGAGACCTCCCAAATCATAAAGCGATCCGTATACCTAACATCCTGTACTCTCTCAGAATACCAATTTCATCAGTTCATTTGCATATATTTAGTTAAGAGCACACAAGAATTATAAGCGCATTACATTTCTTGATTAGAATCGACAGTATGTCCTTCTCCGTTTCGGTTGATTGATACATTCAACTTTTCCATCCTTTGTTTGAATACACCGTTTAATAGAGGAAATGCCTTTGAATCCGGATTTCGTGAAGTCATCAATGCAGGTACCATGTCCGAGACCAGTAATCCGACCTGTGTAATTGACGTTGCTGTAAACAAATATGAAATGAAAAATGTCAAAAATGTTTGAACATCCATCCTAAGTGTCCACAGAAACGCCAATTCTAACTTGAATGAAATAGACAAAATGTAGACATTAACCATCATAAAAATCAATCGATCTGGGAACGTACTCAAATAAATACCAGTATGGACGCTCTCTCTTCGTGTCATTTACGAAAGGTACACAAACAGATCCAGGTGTCCATGGTGGTGAGAGTGAGCCAACGCTTTTGTAGACTTCAATATATGAACCCCTCTCATACGTTTCATCGTACAATTGTAGACAATATTTGCATGAATCCGATGTAGTTATCCCCAATTGACTTATCAATGTGTATGACAATACGGCAATAAGAAACATCGAATTAGCTGACATTGCTTCCTTTTCCGTTTGTTGTTGAGATGAATTAGTCGATTGACGAATTTATATGGTTTGTTTCACTAGATGTCAGATTTCAATGAACCGTTTAATCCACAGTGTATATGTGATTGTCATGATTTGTGTGGAATTATCGGCGTCAACAAATCAGAAGAGAATAAAGTGATCATTATGATAGATGACACAGTTAATTCGCATGTCACATGACTATATTCTTATTGTTACTTAAACATTGACACTGCTTATTCGTATAAAGATATTCCTAGAATACGGCTCCAAATAAACTTGAATACTAATGTCCATCTTTTAAACATCTAGACTACCCGTTTCTGACCTCTACATTTTTCATCAATTCATCTAATTTTGATTAATTTGGCACCGCATTATTTTTCATCTTCGCAAAACCTATTGAGGTTCGTTCATGAAGCGTTCACAACCATCCTTTATACAAGTATGAAAAATAGGTAAATCAGGGACATCGTATTTGCCGACTATATGAATCGAAAAGGCTGTACAATACTCAGTCGTCAATTCCTGTTATAAGTTAGCAGTACAGCTGGCGACCACTCAATATTTGTTGTCAGGAGTGACCAATAGGTAACAAACGGAAACTTGTTAAAATATTTCTGCCGAGAATTCAATATTGTACCAAAAGTAATATATTGAGAGAAGCTAATTATAGTCGACATGATAATTATGATAATAAAGGCATGAGTTGGAATAAACAGGTGTTCCTCAATCAATTGGCACTAGTTGGTGAAAGACAACGTGTCGCGTAGACAGAAATACTCTAGTAAATCATTATTGATTTTGTTTGACCAACATTCAAACACATACTTCGTCACCTACTGATTTTCATAATCTGGCAATTAGGCATTCTGAACCATGTTAGCCGTCACTAGTCATGCGTCAATCGCATCTAACCTAGCTCGTTTTACTACTGCTTTGTGATTCACTAACTATGTGATTGATCGTATGGAAATTTCACAACAAGTGAACACAATCAATTCTTCTTGGCATTCGGTTATGGGATGAGAGTTTACTTCATTTACAAAATCCCTCCACATGGCCAGATACCACTCGTTCTGCTCATTTGTGTTTGTTGAATGGGCAGAAGCAGGAGAAATGTTGTGCGTCACGGTCTCAACAAGCAGCGAGAGACCATCGATTAGAATCATTAACATTATGCATTCGATTTGCGTGATGACAATTGCACGAATCAGGCTTTGTGACATTATTCGAGAGATTCGAATGTGAAAGTTTTATAAACCCGAATGAATTGATATCCAAACGTCAGACCATTTAAATATCATTTGAAAGTTATTAAGATGACAACATTCGTTTGTGACATTTTTCAACATAATGTTGTGATCCCACTCGATTCTGTTCGAAATCCCAGTAAATAAATCTGATCGGGTTGGAGATCGCAGCCCACATTCAAAGATGATGCACTTAGACCGTTCGTCAGAAAGTGAACACAGTTTGAAGCTCTCACATTTCCTAATAACAAATGATGCATATGAAGCGAAGTTATTATCATGTCATGAAACAGTTCAAAGACAATCGTGTCACAAATTAATTAAGGAGGTCTGACTAGTAAAGCATTCTGGTAACATTTGTACAGTATAACCAAAGGAACTATCGTTGGGTTGATCTGAAGGATCATAGTTGAACGTTTAATATTTGGAATTCGTGATGAGCAGACGATCATACGGAAACGAGTCCTCAAATGCTAAATCAACGCAGTGAAATCAAAATAATCACAATGATACTGTTCAATTCTTCAGTTATTCAAATTACATGAAATCGTCAATTTTTCCAAATGGGGACGAGAGACTTTGTGTGAAATCCTGTGTGACAGCGAGCAAACCTAACGAAACCAAATCGAATTGCTTACTTGACTGTCAATAAACAACCGAAATGTCGTCGCGATTCCTTCGAGGGCAGTCTGAATATTCTTCACTGAAGCACTTCATCTCCTCTCCTCTCCAGGTGTTTGAAATTCATAGCAGTAAATGAGTCGATGCTCGTTTCCCAGTTCTTGAAATTTCGTAACTGCGCACCACATTAGTGTGGATGCGTGTGACACGTGCGCACTTCCTCATACTGTGATCTCTTAGTTAACATGTGATCAGGCATTTCGATAGGACCGTCATCAGTGGTCAATGAGGGGTGCTGTCCCTGATGCATTATCAAATTTTCTTGACTTGAAATAGATGCCCCGCAATCAGTGACTTGAAATCCGCACTTTATGGCTGAGTATTTTCCGTCTCCAATCAGCAGATTAGAACACCAGATTATAGGAAGTGTACGACCAGTAAGACTCGGAATGGGAACTTTGGTAGATGTAGTTATAGCGTCTGGGTTTACCAACATCAGCTTACCAATTGAAACGATGGATTTCATACCAAACTTTTCCACAAATGTGTCGTGTAAAACACTTCTGGAAAATTCTTGTCAGTTTTGAATATGAAGCGAAATTCAAGGAAGATAGAAATGGATGAGCACATTTGGACGTATAATATTTGGAATTCTTAATGAACACACGATCAAACGGAAACGAATCGACAGTTAACACAAATTATTTTCAAATGATGAATGGACGCAACAAAATCAAAATAATCACAATTACACTGTTCGATTGGTCTACGTCCTTCATTCAATTCTTATGAATATTCAATTGAGCATCATTCTAATTGGTAATAATTGATATCAAGGATTTTATGGTAGTGATATTCTTTGATGAATGAAGAGTTAGTTCAAGGATTTTCTGTAAATCACTAGCCATTCATTTCTCACATGTCGGAATAATCTTCGTTAGATCATCTTTGAAATCTAGGGAGTCCTATACAGTTGTTCCTTACGTTCCCCACTCGACCAAACTCTCCGAGTTGCATACCCAATGGTGTGGTTTTGGATGTGACCGAAACAAGTTCAGGGCAGCCTCACAACTATTCTTGATTTTCGAAGATAGTCTGAATAATATTATTCCATGCAACAGATCATGAGAATCAGTCATAACTCCTAATAGGACATTCCATGTTGTTCAATGCTGATTTTATCATTGTAATTCAAAACAACAATATCCAGCTAACGACTCGTCAAGTCAATTTTAATAAATGTGGCTCCGTGTGACTTGTCACTTCATCCTAATCCTCTGCATTTCAATCGATGAAACGAATGCATTATTCGACTAGGAATTTCAACTTATAAATACAACTTGTTTTGTAATAATATTGCAAGTAATTGTGAAAACAAGCTGAAACAGCACCTACAAGGTGATTGATTTCTTCAACTACTTTTGAACGAAGAAACATAAATGACATTATACTAGAATTATGCTGCATGACAAAACATTGAGTACCATTTGACACACGAATACCATCAACATCTGACCTAAATACACTACTATCAGTCACATGGTTAGTGAATCACAAAGCAGTAGTAAAACGAGCTAGGTTAGATGCGATTGACGCATGACTAGTGACGGCTAACATGGTTCAGAATGCCTAATTGCCAGATTATGAAAATCAGTAGGTGACGAAGTATGTGTTTGAATGTTGGTCAAACAAAATCAATAATGATTTACTAGAGTATTTCTGTCTACGCGACACGTTGTCTTTCACCAACTAGTGCCAATTGATTGAGGAACACCTGTTTATTCCAACTCATGCCTTTATTATCATAATTATCATGTCGACTATAATTAGCTTCTCTCAATATATTACTTTTGGTACAATATTGAATTCTCGGCAGAAATATTTTAACAAGTTTCCGTTTGTTACCTATTGGTCACTCCTGACAACAAATATTGAGTGGTCGCCAGCTATACTGCTAACTTATAACAGGAATTGACGACTGAGTATTGTACAGCCTTTTCGATTCATATAGTCGGCAAATACGATGTCCCTGATTTACCTATTTTTCATACTTGTATAAAGGATGGTTGTGAACGCTTCATGAACGAACCTCAATAGGTTTTGCGAAGATGAAAAATAATGCGGTGCCAAATTAATCAAAATTAGATGAATTGATGAAAAATGTAGAGGTCAGAAACGGGTAGTCTAGATGTTTAAAAGATGGACATTAGTATTCAAGTTTATTTGGAGCCGTATTCTAGGAATATCTTTATACGAATAAGCAGTGTCAATGTTTAAGTAACAATAAGAATATAGTCATGTGACATGCGAATTAACTGTGTCATCTATCATAATGATCACTTTATTCTCTTCTGATTTGTTGACGCCGATAATTCCACACAAATCATGACAATCACATATACACTGTGGATTAAACGGTTCATTGAAATCTGACATCTAGTGAAACAGACCATATAAATTCGTCAATCGACTAATTCATCTCAACAACAAACGGAAAAGGAAGCAATGTCAGCTAATTCGATGTTTCTTATTGCCGTATTGTCATACACATTGATAAGTCAATTGGGGATAACTACATCGGATTCATGCAAATATTGTCTACAATTGTACGATGAAACGTATGAGAGGGGTTCATATATTGAAGTCTACAAAAGCGTTGGCTCACTCTCACCACCATGGACACCTGGATCTGTTTGTGTACCTTTCGTAAATGACACGAAGAGAGAGCGTCCATACTGGTATTTATTTGAGTACGTTCCCAGATCGATTGATTTTTATGATGGTTAATGTCTACATTTTGTCTATTTCATTCAAGTTAGAATTGGCGTTTCTGTGGACACTTAGGATGGATGTTCAAACATTTCTGACATTTTTCATTTCATATTTGTTTACAGCAACGTCAATTACACAGGTCGGATTACTGGTCTCGGACATGGTACCTGCATTGATGACTTCACGAAATCCGGATTCAAAGGCATTTCCTCTATTAAACGGTGTATTCAAACAAAGGATGGAAAAGTTGAATGTATCAATCAACCGAAACTGAGAAGGACATACTGTCGATTCTAATCAAGAAATGTAATGCGCTTATAATTCTTGTGTGCTCTTAACTAAATATATGCATATGAACTGATGAAATTGGTATTCTGAGAGAGTACAGGATGTTAGGTATACGGATCGCTTTATGATTTGGGAGGTCTCATTTAGATTGAAATGATCGCATTACCACTACACATGTGAATCCCATTTGAACAAGTGGATAGTGAACATGAGTTGTGAGTTTTTGATGAGTTGGTAGTTGGATGACCGATATTTCGTAGCTTTTTGAATGAATATTGACAAGCAACAAATGAAATCAGCACAGGTCCAATCAGTACGAGGCTCATGAATCACAATATTTGTTTCATTGGTTTCCGTTACGTTCCTAATCTGTCTGCCCGATAATAAACAGGAGATAGCTTGTATCGATCTACATTGACACTTTTACACGATAAGGTCTCATTTAGATTGTTCAGCGTAGAATTGAAATGATCGCATTACCACTACACTTGCGAATCGCATGTGAATTGTAGTTGGTTTTATATATGACTTGTCAGTGTTTGTACATTAAATTTGCATAATTTTACAGGGATAATCTACTTTCTTGAAGGCTCTGATGTGAAATAACACAGTTATTCATCTTAGGGACAGCCGTGCATTTTCCGATTACAGTTGTTGAACTGCATTACTTATCGATAAACGTGCAGATGAATTGATGCAGTAGTACTCCGAATGTCATATTACTCATAGTCACACAGTGAAACACAAAGTATGTCACCGTCGTTTTCACCTCCCTCCGTGTGTTTCACGTTTAACATATTTCATGTATTTAACGTAATTCAGGACTATTTTAAACTCCTCCTTTAGCCCCTCTGGGGGTTACTGCCGGTCCCAAGCCCGGGTAATGAGGAGGGTTGGGAATGGGTTTAGCTATCCCATCCCGTAGAAAATCAAGCAGAAAAAGTCATTCAAACGATTTAAACTCTGCCCTTGGAGCAGAAGGAATAATTATGACGTTTCATAATGAATGTCGAGTTCCTTCGGAAGCCATGAGGCCGATGCACCTTCTTACATCCAGAGCAACAATTTTTATAGGTACATGGAATGACCGGACTATTTGGGAGACCGGAAGAATCTTCCAAATTGCTGCAGAAATGAGAAAATGCAACCTGGAGTTGCTGGAAATCAGTGAAACACATTGGACGCAGGTTGGACAACAACGACTATCTTCAGGGGAACTTCTGTTATACTCCGGTCATGAAGAAGAAACTGCCCCACATACACAAGGAGTTGCATTGATGCTGTCACGAAAAGCACAAAATGTACTTATCGGATGGTAATCTCATGGACCAAGGATCATCAAAGCCTCCTTCAAAACAAAGAGACAGGGCATTACAATGAACGTCATCCAATGCTATGTGCCTACCAACGACTACGATGAAGACACTAAAGACCAATTCTACGATAAGCTGCAGTCGATCTTCGAAAAGTGCCCAACCAAGAACCTGATCATTCTGATGGGAGATTTCAACGCCAAGGTTGTAATTGACAACACTGGATACGAAGAAGTCATGGGACTACATGGACTGGGAGAAAGGAACGAAAATGGTGAGAGATTTGCAAACCTATGTGCCTTCAATAAACTGATCATAGGTGGCACCATATTCCCACACAAAAACATACACAAAGCCTTTTGGATTTCACCGGATCACACTACACAGAATCAAATCGACCATATCTGCATCAACAAAAAGTTCAGGAGGACGATGGAGGATGTGAGAACCAGAAGAGGAGCTGATATAGCATCCCATCATCATTTGTTGGTCGCCAAGATGAAACTAAAACTTAAGAAGCACTGGACAACGGCGCGGACAACATCACAAAAGTTTAATACGGCTTTTCTTCGAGATGCTGACAAACTCAACAAATTCAACATAACCCTCAGCAACAGGTTCCAGGCCTTTCACGATCTACTCAATGGAGAATGAACTACCATGGAGAGCAACTGGAAAGGTATCAAGGAGGCAATCGTTTCAACATGTCAGGAGGTTCTGGGCCAAAAGAAACGCCATCACAAGGAATGGATCACTGTTGGTACACTAGATAAGATTGAAGAAAGGAGGAACAAGAGAGCAGCAATCAATATCAGCCGAACAAGAGCAGAAAAAGCCAAGGCACAAGACGAATACACAGAGGCAAACAAGCAAGTGAAGAGGAGCATCAGAACCGACAAACGTAAATATGTGGAAGATTTAGCAATGACATCTGAAAAGGCTGCAAGAGAAGGGAACATGAGACAGCTGTATGATACAACAAAGAAACTTGCTGGAAATTACCGTAAGCCAGAACGACCAGTGAAAAGCAAGGAAGGCAAAGTAATCACCGACATTGAAGAACAACGAAACAGGTGGGTAGAACACTTCGAAGAACTCTTGAATCGACCATCTCCACTTAACCCACCCAACATCGAAGCAGCATCCACAGACCTCCCAATCGATGTTGGCCCACCAACAATTGAGGAGATCAGCATGGCCATTAGACAAATCAAGAGCGGCAAAGCAGAGGGACCAGACAACATCCCGGCAGAGGCACTGAAAGCAAATGTAACAGCAACCGCCAAGATACTCTACATCCTCTTCAGTAAGATTTGGGGCGAAGAACAAGTACCAATAGACTGGAAGAAAAGGACTTCTGATCAAGATACCAAAAAAAGACGATCTCAGAAAGTGCGACAACTACAGGGGCATCACTCTTCTCCTAATACCAGGAAAAGTCTTCAACAGAGTATTGTTAAACAGGATGAAGGATTCCGTGGACGCCCAACTTCGAGATCAACAAGCTGGATTCGTAAGGATGGATCGTGCACAGACCGAATCGCAACTCTACGTATCATTGTGGAACAATCCATCGAATGGAATTCATCACTCTACATCAACTTCATTGACTACGAGAAGGCATTTGATAGCGTGGACAGGACGACACTATGGATGCTTCTTCGACACTACGGCGTGCCTGAGAAGATAGTCAATATCATACGGAACTCCTATGATGGACTAAACTGCCAAATCGTCCACGGAGGACATGTCACCGATTCATTCGAAGTAAAGACCAGTGTTAGGCAAGGTTGCTTACTCTCACCCTTTCTCTTTCTTCTGGTGATCGACTGGATCATGAAGACGTCAACATATGGAGGAAAGCACGGGGTACAGTGGACAGGCAGGATGCAGCTTGACGAATTAGACTTCGCAGATGATCTGGCTCTTCTATCACAAACGCAACAACAAATGCAAGAGAAGACGACCAGTGTAGAAGTAGCCTCAGCAGCAGTAGGTCGCAATATAAACAAAGGGAAAAGCAAAACTCTCCGACACAATACAATATGCACCAATCCAATTACACTTGACGGAGAAGCTTTGGAGGATGTGGAAACCTTTACATATCTGGACAGCATCATTGATGAACATGGTGGATCGGATGCAGATGTGAAGGTGCGGATCGAAAAAGCAAGAGCAGCATATCTACAACTGAAGAACATCTGGAACTCAAAACAATTGTCAAACAACACCAAGATCAGAATTTTCAATACAAATGTGAAGACCATGCTACTGTATGGGGCGGAGACGTGGAGAACTACGAAAGCCATTATCCAGAAGACACAAGTGTTTATTAACATCTGTCTACGCAAGATACTTCGGATCCATTGGCCAGACACTATCAGCAACAAGCTACTGTGAGAGAGAACAAACCAGATTCCAGCGGAGGAAGAAATCAGGAGGAAGCGCTGGAAGTGGATTGAGTACACTTTGAGGAAATCATCCAATTGTGTCACAAGGCAAGCCCTCGCATTGAATCCTGAAGGTCAAAGGAGAAGAGGAAGACCAAAGAACACATTACTCCGAGAAATAGAGACAGATATGAGAGGAATGAACAAAAGATGGATAGAACTAGAAAAGAAGGCCCAGGACAGAGTGGGTCGGAGAATGCTGGTCGGCGGCCTATGCTCCATTGGGAGTAACAGGCGTAAGTAAGTAAGTGGGAATATTTTAGCAGATCATTTGAAGTTTCCATTATCATCAGTAATCAGATTCAATCGATATATCTTTCAATAACATGAACAAAATGCTGGTATTTGTTCAATACAGTTTCTTTGAAACTTAACATCGAAGTAGAGAGGTGGAGTACAAAGATTAAGTTCGACTACAATAGCTTCTAATTAGAAAACTTTATGCCACATCAATCATGGATTAAACGAATTTCTGTCAACAAAATGTGCCTAATGTGACAGGACAAATCTACTTTCTTCTTTCACATCGGAAATCTTCTCTAATCTCTACCTTAAGAAAGCAATTACACACATCCAGTCACCACCCTATCATCTCTAGTGAAACGGCCAAGTGAGCCTTTTGTCGATACACTCAAGCGAGCTCTCATCAATTCACGAGAGTTAGGCATGACAGAGAAGGTCATTCGGAACATCAATAGCGCATTCAGGATAACCCTGAATTCACCTCACCTCACGGTGTCTCTAACACAGTGTGGGTGTTCGGAGGGAAAATGTGAACCTTATTTGATAGCATGTACCCACATAGAAGAAGACGGAACTGTTAACTCAAGGAGAAGAGAATTGAGCGTCTGCTTCCTGATAGGTTACAAGTGCACGCTAGGAACGTCCGTCGGTGAGGACCTACACGGATATAGGGTGTCATCGAGAGAAGAGTAGGTGACGTGATTTACTGAATTGATGTTCGAGTTAGACGCCTGATGCAACATGTAAACCACATCCGTGACAGACGATTTAATTCAAGCAAAGAAAGTCCTTTCTCGATACAGAGCGTCAAGATCACCTCAAAACTTGTGATGGATTGATCTCTGGAAAATTATCAAGAGGACGTCGGATGAATGGAGAATGCTGGTGTGTGTACTACAAACCATCATGGAGGAGACAGTTGTAGGTTAGCAAATAAGTTAATTTCACATCAAATCACCATAGAAGAACCTTTATATTAGTAGTTGACAAACTCTGAATGGAGCGAAATAACGTCTCTGAATGCAAATCCTTTTGTTTGTCATGACTCCTCAATTTCTCTGTTCACATCAATCAATGAGAGAATATGTTTTCCTGTAGGGTTGATATATATAATTAATCCCTGGTCTCCATCTGTTATGAATGTGTTAGAGGTTACTGGGTGATTGTTCGTGGTAATTCGCATCTAAATCATGAATTGGATTCCACACAGAACGACAATAATTCGTGGATGCACAGGTTACCTATTTCAATATTCCAAACCGACCGACCTCTTCTGAGATCGGGGATAGCAAATTTCATTGTTGTACAATTCCTGTACCAGTATTACGGAAGGTACTTGAAAGAGGTGTCTCATTCCGGAGAATGTTTGAGTAATTTCACCGGTTGATTCATTTGTGCAGCAGGATTTATTTGTGTTTTACACATTTCAAAATCATGTAATCACATTCAATTGTCCTCACTTGTGTTCTTGTTCACTGCAACGTGATGTACAAATTGATGTTCGACGCAGACGTCTGATGCGAAATGCAAACCACATAGGTGACAAACGATTGAATTCAGACAAAGAAACAAGTAGCCCGAGACGAAAACGAGATCATTCCAGTTCAGGAATCCAGTTCATAATTGCGATGCGAATTACCACGAACAACCACCTAGTGAACTTCCATAAATTTATATACATGATGGTCAGAGATTATTTATCTATAGCATTATTTCAGGAGAAAGTATACTCTCGTTGATTGATGAGAATAAAGAAATAGAGAAGCCATGACAAACAACGAGAGTTGCATTCGCAAAACTTATTTCGTTCCATTCATAGTTTGTAAAGTACTAATATGATGGTTTGTCCCATGTGGCTTTACGAAATATATATGCACTAGTCTGTTGCGTAATTGATATAACATTCGTTTTTCTATTTCGACGCTATTGAAATTAAACGTAATATCTGTTCCCCACGTTTCTACCTCGATGCTTAGTTTGAACACAGTTTTATTTTATTTTCCTAATTGGTTCAGCGATGTGTTCGTGTTAGTCACTTTTGAATTCGTGTACCTTCTCACAATAACCTCAATCGCAATTGGGAATCGTCATAAAGAATCAATCGAGTAGTGTTCCAGTTGATTGACATTCTCTCTCTCTCTCTGTCACTTGTCAAACAGTCACATTATAGAATAGTTTTCGTCCATCTACCCAGAGATGTCGGCCTCAATTCGGACCCATACATTTCTAACCTCAACGTCAAATCCACTGGCTTATCGTGTAAAAGTGTCAATGTAGATCGATACAAGCTATCTCCTGTTTATTATCGGGCAGACAGATTAGGAACGTAACGGAAACCAATGAAACAAATATTGTGATTCATGAGCCTCGTACTGATTGGACCTGTGCTGATTTCATTTGTTGCTTGTCGACATTCATTCAAAAAGCTACGAAATATCGGTCATCCAACTACCAACTCATCAAAAATTCACAACACACCTGCACTATCCACCTATTCAAAGCGATTCGATTGATGACTGTATGTGTGTAATTGCTTCCCTAAAATAGAAGTTAGCGAAGAGTTCCGATTTGAAAGAAGAAAGTAGATTTGTCCTGTCACATAAGGCACATTTTGTTGACAGAAATTCGTTTAATCCATGATTGATGTGGCATAAAGTTTTCTAATTAGAAGCTATTGTACTCGAACTTAATCTTTGTACTCCACCTCTCTACTTCGATGTTAAGTTTCAAAGAAACTGTATTGAACAAATACCAGCATTTTGTTCATGTTATTGAAAGATATATCGATTGAATCTGATTGCTGATGATAATGGAAACTTCAAATGATCTGCTAAAATAGTCCTGAGTTACGTTAAATACATGAAATATGTTAAACGTGAAACACACGGAGGGAGGTGAAAACGACGGTGACATACTTTGTGTTTCACTGTGTGACTATGAGTAATATGACATTCGGAGTACTACTGCATCAATTCATCTGCACGTTTATCGATAAGTAATGCAGTTCAACAACTGCAATCGGAAAATGCACGGCTGTCCCTAAGATGAATAACTGTGTTATTTCACATCAGAGCCTTCAAGAAAGTAGATTATCCCTGTAAAATTATGCAAATTTAATGTACAAACACTGACAAGTCATATATAAAACCAACTACAATTCACATGCGATTCGCAAGTGTAGTGGTATTGCGATCATTTCAATTCTACGCTGAACAATCTAAATGAGACCTTATCGTGTAAAAGTGTCAATGTAGATCGATACAAGCTATCTCCTGTTTATTATCGGGCAGACAGATTAGGAACGTAACGGAAACCAATGAAACAAATATTGTGATTCATGAGCCTCGTACTGATTGGACCTGTGCTGATTTCATTTGTTGCTTGTCGACATTCATTCAAAAAGCTACGAAATATCGGTCATCCAACTACCAACTCATCAAAAACTCACAACTCATGTTCACTATCCACTTGTTCAAATGGGATTCACATGTGTAGTGGTAATGCGATCATTTCAATCTAAATGAGACCTCCCAAATCATAAAGCGATCCGTATACCTAACATCCTGTACTCTCTCAGAATACCAATTTCATCAGTTCATTTGCATATATTTAGTTAAGAGCACACAAGAATTATAAGCGCATTACATTTCTTGATTAGAATCGACAGTATGTCCTTCTCCGTTTCGGTTGATTGATACATTCAACTTTTCCATCCTTTGTTTGAATACACCGTTTAATAGAGGAAATGCCTTTGAATCCGGATTTCGTGAAGTCATCAATGCAGGTACCATGTCCGAGACCAGTAATCCGACCTGTGTAATTGACGTTGCTGTAAACAAATATGAAATGAAAAATGTCAGAAATGTTTGAACATCCATCCTAAGTGTCCACAGAAACGCCAATTCTAACTTGAATGAAATAGACGAAATGTAGACATTAACCATCATAAAAATCAATCGATCTGGGAACGTACTCAAATAAATACCAGTATGGACGCTCTCTCTTCGTGTCATTTACGAAAGGTACACAAACAGATCCAGGTGTCCATGGTGGTGAGAGTGAGCCAACGCTTTTGTAGACTTCAATATATGAACCCCTCTCATACGTTTCATCGTACAATTGTAGACAATATTTGCATGAATCCGATGTAGTTATCCCCAATTGACTTATCAATGTGTATGACAATACGGCAATAAGAAACATCGAATTAGCTGACATTGCTTCCTTTTCCGTTTGTTGTTGAGATGAATTAGTCGATTGACGAATTTATATGGTTTGTTTCACTAGATGTCAGATTTCAATGAACCGTTTAATCCACAGTGTATATGTGATTGTCATGATTTGTGTGGAATTATCGGCGTCAACAAATCAGAAGAGAATAAAGTGATCATTATGATAGATGACACAGTTAATTCGCATGTCACATGACTATATTCTTATTGTTACTTAAACATTGACACTGCTTATTCGTATAAAGATATTCCTAGAATACGGCTCCAAATAAACTTGAATACTAATGTCCATCTTTTAAACATCTAGACTACCCGTTTCTGACCTCTACATTTTTCATCAATTCATCTAATTTTGATTAATTTGGCACCGCATTATTTTTCATCTTCGCAAAACCTATTGAGGTTCGTTCATGAAGCGTTCACAACCATCCTTTATACAAGTATGAAAAATAGGTAAATCAGGGACATCGTATTTGCCGACTATATGAATCGAAAAGGCTGTACAATACTCAGTCGTCAATTCCTGTTATAAGTTAGCAGTATAGCTGGCGACCACTCAATATTTGTTGTCAGGAGTGACCAATAGGTAACAAACGGAAACTTGTTAAAATATTTCTGCCGAGAATTCAATATTGTACCAAAAGTAATATATTGAGAGAAGCTAATTATAGTCGACATGATAATTATGATAATAAAGGCATGAGTTGGAATAAACAGGTGTTCCTCAATCAATTGGCACTAGTTGGTGAAAGACAACGTGTCGCGTAGACAGAAATACTCTAGTAAATCATTATTGATTTTGTTTGACCAACATTCAAACACATACTTCGTCACCTACTGATTTTCATAATCTGGCAATTAGGCATTCTGAACCATGTTAGCCGTCACTAGTCATGCGTCAATCGCATCTAACCTAGCTCGTTTTACTACTGCTTTGTGATTCACTAACCATGTGACTGATAGTAGTGTATTTAGGTCAGATGTTGATGGTATTCGTGTGTCAAATGGTACTCAATGTTTTGTCATGCAGCATAATTCTAGTATAATGTCATTTATGTTTCTTCGTTCAAAAGTAGTTGAAGAAATCAATCACCTTGTAGGTGCTGTTTCAGCTTGTTTTCACAATTACTTGCAATATTATTACAAAACAAGTTGTATTTATAAGTTGAAATTCCTAGTCGAATAATGCATTCGTTTCATCGATTGAAATGCAGAGGATTAGGATGAAGTGACAAGTCACACGGAGCCACATTTATTAAAATTGACTTGACGAGTCGTTAGCTGGATATTGTTGTTTTGAATTACAATGATAAAATCAGCATTGAACAACATGGAATGTCCTATTAGGAGTTATGACTGATTCTCATGATCTGTTGCATGGAATAATATTATTCAGACTATCTTCGAAAATCAAGAATAGTTGTGAGGCTGCCCTGAACTTGTTTCGGTCACATCCAAAACCACACCATTGGGTATGCAACTCGGAGAGTTTGGTCGAGTGGGGAACGTAAGGAACAACTGTATAGGACTCCCTAGATTTCAAAGATGATCTAACGAAGATTATTCCGACATGTGAGAAATGAATGGCTAGTGATTTACAGAAAATCCTTGAACTAACTCTTCATTCATCAAAGAATATCACTACCATAAAATCCTTGATATCAATTATTACCAATTAGAATGATGCTCAATTGAATATTCATAAGAATTGAATGAAGGACGTAGACCAATCGAACAGTGTAATTGTGATTATTTTGATTTTGTTGCGTCCATTCATCATTTGAAAATAATTTGTGTTAACTGTCGATTCGTTTCCGTTTGATCGTGTGTTCATTAAGAATTTCAAATATTATACGTCCAAATGTGCTCATCCATTTCTATCTTCCTTGAATTTCGCTTCATATTCAAAACTGACAAGAATTTTCCAGAAGTGTTTTACACGACACATTTGTGGAAAAGTTTGGTATGAAATCCATCGTTTCAATTGGTAAGCTGATGTTGGTAAACCCAGACGCTATAACTACATCTACCAAAGTTCCCATTCCGAGTCTTACTGGTCGTACACTTCCTATAATCTGGTGTTCTAATCTGCTGATTGGAGACGGAAAATACTCAGCCATAAAGTGCGGATTTCAAGTCACTGATTGCGGGGCATCTATTTCAAGTCAAGAAAATTTGATAATGCATCAGGGACAGCACCCCTCATTGACCACTGATGACGGTCCTATCGAAATGCCTGATCACATGTTAACTAAGAGATCACAGTATGAGGAAGTGCGCACGTGTCACACGCATCCACACTAATGTGGTGCGCAGTTACGAAATTTCAAGAACTGGGAAACGAGCATCGACTCATTTACTGCTATGAATTTCAAACACCTGGAGAGGAGAGGAGATGAAGTGCTTCAGTGAAGAATATTCAGACTGCCCTCGAAGGAATCGCGACGACATTTCGGTTGTTTATTGACAGTCAAGTAAGCAATTCGATTTGGTTTCGTTAGGTTTGCTCGCTGTCACACAGGATTTCACACAAAGTCTCTCGTCCCCATTTGGAAAAATTGACGATTTCATGTAATTTGAATAACTGAAGAACTGAACAGTATCATTGTGATTATTTTGATTTCACTGCGTTGATTTGGCATTTGAGGACTCGTTTCCGTATGATCGTCTGCTCATCACGAATTCCAAATATTAAGCGTTCAACTATGGTCCTTCAGATCAACCCAACGATAGTTCCTTTGGTTATACTGTACAAATGTTACCAGAATGCTTTACTAGTCAGACCTCCTTAATTAATTTGTGACACGATTGTCTTTGAACTGTTTCATGACATGATAATAACTTCGCTTCATATGCATCATTTGTTATTAGGAAATGTGAGAGCTTCAAACTGTGTTCACTTTCTGACGAACGGTCTAAGTGCATCATCTTTGAATGTGGGCTGCGATCTCCAACCCGATCAGATTTATTTACTGGGATTTCGAACAGAATCGAGTGGGATCACAACATTATGTTGAAAAATGTCACAAACGAATGTTGTCATCTTAATAACTTTCAAATGATATTTAAATGGTCTGACGTTTGGATATCAATTCATTCGGGTTTATAAAACTTTCACATTCGAATCTCTCGAATAATGTCACAAAGCCTGATTCGTGCAATTGTCATCACGCAAATCGAATGCATAATGTTAATGATTCTAGTCGATGGTCTCTCGCTGCTTGTTGAGACCGTGACGCACAACATTTCTCCTGCTTCTGCCCATTCAACAAACACAAATGAGCAGAACGAGTGGTATCTGGCCATGTGGAGGGATTTTGTAAATGAAGTAAACTCTCATCCCATAACCGAATGCCAAGAAGAATTGATTGTGTTCACTTGTTGTGAAATTTCCATACGATCAATCACATAGTTAGTGAATCACAAAGCAGTAGTAAAACGAGCTAGGTTAGATGCGATTGACGCATGACTAGTGACGGCTAACATGGTTCAGAATGCCTAATTGCCAGATTATGAAAATCAGTAGGTGACGAAGTATGTGTTTGAATGTTGGTCAAACAAAATCAATAATGATTTACTAGAGTATTTCTGTCTACGCGACACGTTGTCTTTCACCAACTAGTGCCAATTGATTGAGGAACACCTGTTTATTCCAACTCATGCCTTTATTATCATAATTATCATGTCGACTATAATTAGCTTCTCTCAATATATTACTTTTGGTACAATATTGAATTCTCGGCAGAAATATTTTAACAAGTTTCCGTTTGTTACCTATTGGTCACTCCTGACAACAAATATTGAGTGGTCGCCAGCTATACTGCTAACTTATAACAGGAATTGACGACTGAGTATTGTACAGCCTTTTCGATTCATATAGTCGGCAAATACGATGTCCCTGATTTACCTATTTTTCATACTTGTATAAAGGATGGTTGTGAACGCTTCATGAACGAACCTCAATAGGTTTTGCGAAGATGAAAAATAATGCGGTGCCAAATTAATCAAAATTAGATGAATTGATGAAAAATGTAGAGGTCAGAAACGGGTAGTCTAGATGTTTAAAAGATGGACATTAGTATTCAGGTTTATTTGGAGCCGTATTCTAGGAATATCTTTATACGAATAAGCAGTTTCAATGTTTAAGTAACAATAAGAATATAGTCATGTGACATGCGAATTAACTGTGTCATCTATCATAATGATCACTTTATTCTCTTCTGATTTGTTGACGCCGATAATTCCACACAAATCATGACAATCACATATACACTGTGGATTAAACGGTTCATTGAAATCTGACATCTAGTGAAACAAACCATATAAATTCGTCAATCGACTAATTCATCTCAACAACAAACGGAAAAGGAAGCAATGTCAGCTAATTCGATGTTTCTTATTGCCGTATTGTCATACACATTGATAAGTCAATTGGGGATAACTACATCGGATTCATGCAAATATTGTCTACAATTGTACGATGAAACGTATGAGAGGGGTTCATATATTGAAGTCTACAAAAGCGTTGGCTCACTCTCACCACCATGGACACCTGGATCTGTTTGTGTACCCTTCGTAAATGACACGAAGAGAGAGCGTCCATACTGGTATTTATTTGAGTACGTTCCCAGATCGATTGATTTTTATGATGGTTAATGTCTACATTTCGTCTATTTCATTCAAGTTAGAATTGGCGTTTCTGTGGACACTTAGGATGGATGTTCAAACATTTCTGACATTTTTCATTTCATATTTGTTTACAGCAACGTCAATTACACAGGTCGGATTACTGGTCTCGGACATGGTACCTGCATTGATGACTTCACGAAATCCGGATTCAAAGGCATTTCCTCTATTAAACGGTGTATTCAAACAAAGGATGGAAAAGTTGAATGTATCAATCAACCGAAACGGAGAAGGACATACTGTCGATTCTAATCAAGAAATGTAATGCGCTTATAATTCTTGTGTGCTCTTAACTAAATATATGCATATGAACTGATGAAATTGGTATTCTGAGAGAGTACAGGATGTTAGGTATACGGATCGCTTTATGATTTGGGAGGTCTCATTTAGATTGAAATGATCGCATTACCACTACACATGTGAATCCCATTTGAACAAGTGGATAGTGAACATGAGTTGTGAGTTTTTGATGAGTTGGTAGTTGGATGACCGATATTTCGTAGCTTTTTGAATGAATATTGACAAGCAACAAATGAAATCAGCACAGGTCCAATCAGTACGAGGCTCATGAATCACAATATTTGTTTCATTGGTTTCCGTTACGTTCCTAATCTGTCTGCCCGATAATAAACAGGAGATAGCTTGTATCGATCTACATTGACACTTTTACACGATAAGGTCTCATTTAGATTGTTCAGCGTAGAATTGAAATGATCGCAATACCACTACACTTGCGAATCGCATGCGAATTGTAGTTGGTTTTATATATGACTTGTCAGTGTTTGTACATTAAATTTGCATAATTTTACAGGGATAATCTACTTTCTTGAAGGCTCTGATGTGAAATAACACAGTTATTCATCTTAGGGACAGCCGTGCATTTTCCGATTACAGTTGTTGAACTGCATTACTTATCGATAAACGTGCAGATGAATTGATGCAGTAGTACTCCGAATGTCATATTACTCATAGTCACACAGTGAAACACAAAGTATGTCACCGTCGTTTTCACCTCCCTCCGTGTGTTTCACGTTTAACATATTTCATGTATTTAACGTAACTCAGGACTATTTTAGCAGATCATTTGAAGTTTCCATTATCATCAGCAATCAGATTCAATCGATATATCTTTCAATAACATGAACAAAATGCTGGTATTTGTTCAATACAGTTTCTTTGAAACTTAACATCGAAGTAGAGAGGTGGAGTACAAAGATTAAGTTCGAGTACAATAGCTTCTAATTAGAAAACTTTATGCCACATCAATCATGGATTAAACGAATTTCTGTCAACAAAATGTGCCTAATGTGACAGGACAAATCTACTTTCTTCTTTCAAATCGGAACTCTTCGCTAACTTCTATTTTAGGGAAGCAATTACACACATACAGTCATCAATCGAATCGCTTTGAATAGGTGGATAGTGCAGGTGTGTTGTGAATTTTTGATGAGTTGGTAGTTGGATGACCGATATTTCGTAGCTTTTTGAATGAATGTCGACAAGCAACAAATGAAATCAGCACAGGTCCAATCAGTACGAGGCTCATGAATCACAATATTTGTTTCATTGGTTTCCGTTACGTTCCTAATCTGTCTGCCCGATAATAAACAGGAGATAGCTTGTATCGATCTACATTGACACTTTTACACGATAAGCCAGTGGATTTGACGTTGAGGTTAGAAATGTATGGGTCCGAATTGAGGCCGACATCTCTGGGTAGATGGACGAAAACTATTCTATAATGTGACTGTTTGACAAGTGACAGAGAGAGAGAGAATGTCAATCAACTGGAACACTACTCGATTGATTCTTAATGACGATTTCCAATTGCGATTGAGGTTATTGTGAGAAGGTACACGAATTCAAAAGTGACTAACACGAACACATCGCTGAACCAATTAGGAAAATAAAATAAAACTGTGTTCAAACTAAGCATCGAGGTAGAAACGTGAGGAACAGATATTACGTTTAATTTCAATAGCGTCGAAATAGAAAAACGAATGTTATATCAATTACGCAACAGACTAGTGCATATATATTTCGTAAAGCCACATGGGACAAACCATCATATTAGTACTTTACAAACTATGAATGGAACGAAATAAGTTTTGCGAATGCAACTCTCGTTGTTTGTCATGGCTTCTCTATTTCTTTATTCTCATCAATCAACGAGAGTATACTTTCTCCTGAAATAATGCTATAGATAAATAATCTCTGACCATCATGTATATAAATTTATGGAAGTTCACTAGGTGGTTGTTCGTGGTAATTCGCATCGCAATTATGAACTGGATTCCTGAACTGGAATGATCTCGTTTTCGTCTCGGGCTACTTGTTTCTCTGTACAAATGAATCAACCTGTGAAATTACACAAACATTCTCCGGAATGAGACACCTCTTTCAAGTACCTTCCGTAATACTGATACAGGAATTGTACAACAATGAAATTTGCTATCTTCGAACTTCAAGGACGGAAGGATTCATCAGTTGCATTGCACTGATATTTGACCATTCTTTCGTTGTTTACGCCTGTATATTTGATATTTCCAGAAATTTTTATTCGGATGCACGGTGCATTTGATATACAATCGTCAGTAGATTGAATGCCATGCCGACGAAGTTGATGCCAGATTTTGCAAATGTAATGATTTGAGATCTGAACGTCAGATCATTTAAATATCATTTGAAAGTTATTAAGATGACAACATTCGTTTGTGACATTTTTCAACATAATGTTGTGATCCCACTCGATTCTGTTCGAAATCCCAGTAAATAAATCTGATCGGGTTGGAGATCGCAGCCCACATTCAGAGATGATGCACTTAGACCGTTCGTCAGAAAGTGAACACAGTTTGAAGCTCTCACATTTCCTAATAACAAATGATGCATATGAAGCGAAGTTATTATCATGTCATGAAACAGTTCAAAGACAATCGTGTCACAAATTAATTGAAGAGGTCTGACTAATAAATTAATTTTTATTATTTGTACAGTAGAGCCAAAGTACACTGCTCGAGATAAGTTTCGAATACCGAAGCCCACATCAGGTCGGTTGATGTAATATGGTCATCTTATCGAGGAAGTATTTGTTCTTCAATATGTTCTTTTACAACTGATATTCAGATAAATCTCCTTGCCACTGTTGGCTTTTGCGAGACTAAGAGAAGCAATAAGCAAGCTATATATATATGACTAGGATTATACTTCGACCTAATTGTGTATGTTTCCATCTTCATCACACATTTGCGCTTATCAACGTGGTCGGCTCGTGTCATGCATTTCTGACTCCAAACTATACAAAGTTCAGAAGGCCGTCTACAGGTTTAATTGTACGTTATATGAGCGTTAAGATCTGGAGGATCATAGTTCAACGTTGAGGCAGAACATTCAAACCTTCCTGTTTATTTCACTCACAAACGATCGAAGAAATGCAGGTGGTCATCAGACAAATCTTTAGTGAGTTGCTGCAGGATCGGACAATATGCCAGCTGAAGCGATAAACTCAGGTATAATAGCGACCGCAAAGATTCTTCACATTCGATTCAGAAATGTTTGGTAGAACGAACAATTATCGACAGACTGGAATAAAGGATACTTGATAAAGATTTCAAAGAAGGGAGATCTCAGCATGTGTGAGAGATACAGAGGCATCACACTACTACTAGAACACCTTGAAGATGCATTTTAAGTAAAGACCGGTGTCAAGCAATGCTGCATACTCACCCCCATCCTCTTTCTTCCGGTTGTCAACCGGATAATGAAGATCTCCACATCATAGGGAAAGCACGAAATACAATGCACTGATCGCCATCATATTTCAGGTTGAGAATATACTGGAAGAACATACAGGAGTATGTGACCTATAAGACCACATATTATGTTGTTAACATACTCCATCCAATTTGGATAATCGAGACTTTATACCTCATTCATACTTGACTACATCGTGTGTATATAAGGTAATGTCATCTTATAACTAGTTTTTTTGAGTCCTATGTTGGATGGCATGGAATTATTGTCAACAACTTTCAATTTTTCATCTCCGAACAAATCCATCTACAATGATGTAAATTCTCGTCAACTGACTTAGGGTTTTATCTTATTCTCTGTTAGTTAATTCTTTATGTGCATTCATTAGAATATTATATGAATTATTTTTTCTCAATAATAAGTCCTAATGTCATTTTATATGACTATTTTCCATAGAAGTCTAATAGTTCTTAAAAAAACACTTGCTGTTTACATTCATACTTTATGTACACCATGGTAATCAACTTCTTTGTTGTTGTGAAGAAATAGCTCTTAACAGCTGGTTCATTACTCCAGACACTCAATATTAACGTGAATCCAGAAATTCTGGGCCCAATATTCTATAAGGATGTGGGTTCTAACTGCTGAGAATCTCTAAAATCACAATGAAATATATTCCTTTCAAATATATTATTAATTTAAATAAAAAGGAAACCTGCTTTATCGTTAAGAAGAAAGTAAAGGCAATTGAACGCAGAATATTTCCACTACGTCGACATCATCCAACAAAGTAACAAATCTAATTTATCACCAATTATTGTAAATAAGCCCATTATGAAAGAGATCAGTATTATGTTACTCAAAAATAAGTGATTAAAGTGTTTTCTATAGTTGAGTTCATGAGCCAATTGAAGCTAGACCACCATGGAAAACCTGGAAGCACTGGATGGCTGTTTCGTACTACTGTGAAACTCCTCAGCAGTGCTCATCCACGATCCGGCCCTGCGAGATTCGAATACAGGACCTATCAATCTCGCGCGCGAGCATTTAACCGATAGACCACCGAATTTACATATGAACATAGAATGATACTCCATTAGAACGTTTATTGGAAAATATTTAGTAAGAAGAAAGTAATTTACATAAAAATCTGTAAATCAATGAAAACCTAATAAAATGAACAGCGATATCTGATTATTCGATGCCTTTAAATACATAAATGTAATAAGATCTAGTTACTTATGGGGATGTTTAAAAGTAATCCTTAGTGGATCATTGAATATATGGATGACAATTCAAGAATACAATAAGATGAAGTATTGAATATCATATCTTAGTACACAGAGAATAAGCAGGATACAGGTGGATAGCTGAAAAGAAAAAGAAATATGAGTAAGATAGAGTTTCTCGCTATAATGTAATGGTAAGATGTCAATTCCAGAAATAACTAGTAGAATACTAACATTAAAGTGTTTGTCAACAATGATTATAATAATATATTCTGAAAATAATGATTACAGAATTCACACCAGTTTACAGGCATGATCAGATTGATATAAAAAGCAGCATTTAATGTAGAGAACAAACATGAAATATAAGGAAGTTTTGTTTGCTGGTTTAGTAATTGATAATTAGTTCATATATGGCATATATCACAGCAAGCCAATGCAACACCAGGGAACTTTTCATTTTTTCTTAAGTGGATAGCCTGATGATTTATGAACGTTGTTTTGTAAGGTTATTTCCAGTGTTAGAGCGAGTTATTGATAATTATCTACAACTAGAGAAAGTAAGATAAAAGCAAAGAGCACGGAACAACAAGACAATGATAGCAAGTAAGAGGTTAAACATATAGAGTTCCGATAATCTCATTTGTGGAGTAAGATACACTTACAGGCGCTAGAGCATTTAATGCATTTTCAGAGGAGCAATAGGCATTAATGAAGCGAACAAACAATGGGAGAGAGTTTAACGTACGGATAGTTTGTGATAGATTATTCCAGAGTCTAGAAAACTTACAGGCAAAGTAATTCATATGGAGAGAAGATCTAGAATATGTTTGTTTCGCTAAAGACAAGGAGTTACGAATGTCGTAACGTGAAGTTTCAGCATATTGAATCGCCTGACTGGATGTGAAGGATAGTTTGTTAAGTATTTTGAAAAAGAAGATAAGGTTAAGTTTGAGTCTCCTCTTTAATAATGGGTCAAGCCCTAGTTTGCTACACCTCAAATTATATGTCAAGACACTATCAGTTCCAAGAGTACGAAGTGTAAATCGTCTCTGTACTGATTTCAGTCTTAATTTATCCTTTATGCACGAGCTACTAAAGAGAAATGCGCTGTATTCGAGGAGTGGTCGAACACAGACTTTGTACATTAGAATACCAGATTCGCTGTTATAAAGGTTTCGAGTTATGTATCCTATAAGGCGTTGAGACTTGGACGTTTGCTTCATTATCTGTTCAGTAAACGACAAGTCGTCGGAGTACCTAAGTCCTAGATCTACTACTGTGTGTAACCTATATATCACTTCACTATTTATTGTAAGATCGAGATTGAGTGATATATCACCGAAGCATAACCATCCACATTTAGCTGTATTAAGCTCCTGTTGCCATTTCGAGCACCACTATGCTACCTTGTTCAGCTCCGTGCTGATACAATTTTGAATATTGCTCAGCTCATGTGGAGAAAATAAATACACCACTTTAAGATCGTCTGCATACAAAAGAGACTTACACACAAAAAAACACACAAATATCATTAATAGAAAATAAAAAGAGCAAAGGGCCTAAGACACTTCCCTGAATTAACCAACTTCTAACAGGGACTGAGTTCGACAATGAAGAGTTGATTTTAACTATTTGATGTCGATTGCTGAGGAAGGAATCAAACCAGGCTAGTAACGGGTTTTCGACCCCATAAGATGCGAGTTTACCTATGAGAAGTTGGTGGTTGACCATGTCGAAGGCCTTAGAAATGTCCAGGTATAGCACTAATACTAGATATCCTTGGCTACGAAGAGAATAGACTAAATTAAAGAAGTCAAAATGACATGTCATACAAGATATATTTTTAAGAAATCCATGCTGCGAATCATCAATAAATTGTCCAATCAATAAATAGTTGGATAGTTCGTCACTAATAATTTTTTCCATAATCCTAGAGATAACTTGTAGAGATAAGTTGTAGAACATTGAAATGCCAATCTATTGAGTAAAAAGATGAGGATGATCTATATTGTTTGTTTCGATACAATATTTTATACACATGTGGTAAGATTTTCATCCCTTTTAAAATACTGCAGTTTTGTCAAATGAATATTTAATTTCTAGATCTTGAACGATGAAGTGTTAAAACACATCTGAAAACACAGACATATTGGACGACTAGTTCGTGCTAGTATGAGGCTCTTCGTAACTGCTAATCGACGATTCTACATGCGGTACTCGAACTCTATAAGTTATCTAGACAAAAGCATGTTCAATTGCATGTAATTTTACTATCAACGCTCACTCGGTTCTAACAACATATCAGGAGATCTCGGTTTTTTCACTGGCCGTTCAAAAAAATCTTTTCATGAGCTGATTTATGAATGTTTTGACATTTTTCCAGTATAATAATAGTTTTATGTAATACTCAAACTGCTTTTTTGTAATTTCGATAAGCTAACACTTCCGGTCTTTAATTGTTGCGTTGTTTGTTGAGCCGCAAGTAGTGAAGGTGTAAGTGGGATATCCGGTTACAGTTGTGATAGTGAACCAATTTGTCTCCATGGTTGTTGTGGATAATAACAACAGCAAATATCCGAATACAGCAATTTGTGCACATTGAACAATCGAACCAATCGATAATAAACCATATGATCTAACATTTTTGACATATTGGCCAGGTTTAAGCAGAATATATGAGCAAATAAAATAAGGTTGTCTAGACAGAAAACAAGGTAAAATCGGATAAACTTAGTAACGACTTTGATTATGACTACTGATCTAAATGATCTAGGTATCCGTGTCCTTCTATCCCTTTTCAAATATCAATTAACTACTACTTAATGATAATCCAGTTGACAGAATCTTCTCGGTATACTACTAATATCAGTAGGCTATGAATAAAATTCTCTTTCTGATTTCCAAATCCTAAACTCAGTACTTCTTCTCGTTGCCTTAATCAAGTGATGAAATGGATGTTTACATATTATTACTGAAACACAATTTCTGTGATATGCCAAATCAACCACTGAGATTGAATTATCTTTTGCTTGATTAATGAGTTAAAGAACAGAATCATTTGATCTACTCAGTTAACGAACGAAATTATCTATCATTAATTGATTTGTTTCTGAAGATACGTACTTTGTTGGTTTATCATCAATCAGATTTTCTCTTTAGGTTAATTAGAAATAAATGAGGCTAAACACAATCATTCACATGTTGAAAAAGTGAATATTTCCTAAAAAGCAAATCATGTAGAATCTCAAAATTCTCCTTTAACGAGAACTACATACTGAGTTTTAAGCTATACTTAACAAGAACGCGATATATACACTTAGCCATGCTGCAATTCATCTGAAATTTTTTAATATTGACAAATGTTTGATTTCACCAAGCTACTTTTTTAGCTTTACAGAGCAGTGTAGATGGGGTTAACGAAATTGAAATACAAGTGTTCAGTTTGTAAGCACAATTTGATTTATTTATTTATTTGAACACATAAATACTGGTACAAAGGGGGCACCAAATGCATATGCGCCGCACAAATCTTATTTGATTTGTGTGAGGGCTGTGATACTGTTCAGGTGCCCAAACTAAAACAAGTGGTTTTCTTAGGGGGCCACACTCGGGGCCTTCGACCTAAAGGTCCGATTCACAAGACAGTGGAGCATCGTGAGGAGATGCAGTCCCATGGTAGCCGGTGACCAACTATTGATTCACACGCCGTTTGTTCCTTCATGATACTGGAGCCCATGTGCACCATTTGTTTGTAATCAGGGTTTTCCAACTGCCATGGGTGAACTTCCCATGTCCACCAACCCGGTTAAAGAATCGGACATTCGCTTTTCATCCTCTCATTTTCATAAACAACACCCTGGTTCGAGAAGGCGGTGAGTAGGACTTCCCTGGCAGAGGCTATATCCGCGTGGCCATATCAGAGCATTTGGAGAGGGAGAGCGGACTCTCTCCACTCTCGGCCGTACCAGGGCATTTGGGGCATTTGATAGTACCAAATAATCCATTTAAATCACTTAAATACTAAGATTTCAAATGTGTAAGTGTACATGTCTCTTGAAGATGTTTAAATAATAGATAATACATGCACAGGTTCATAGTTAGGATATATAACATGTTGTGATTTTCTTTTTTCTTCATGGTTGTTGTTTTTTGTTAAAGAGTTCAACAATCTTATTAGTTTCATGGAAATATCGTATGCTTTGACTGATCCATATTTTTAAGACGATATAATGATAATCTGAAATAGTTTAAGTGAAATGATGATTGGAAGGAGATTATGCATAGATTACAGTCTGCTACCAACACATTCCTATTCATGAGGTATTTACTAATGTGTTAACATTATTTTACTGATATGAGGATAACAAATCATAAGGTTTCATAATTGTATGTGATCATTTGGTTTTGATTGTTGGTGTCATGAGTATAATTTCGATCATCTAAGTTGAATGTACGCGATCGATCTCAACTGCTCCATTGAATTAACGAAAGAAATAATCTAAAATGACCTTCATCTACCTTACTTTATTCAGGCTGATATTGACTCAGTAGAAGTCATCAACTTGTTTATACAGTGATCAAAATCAGTATAAACAAATTTAGTTCACTTTATCTGAAACAGGAAGTTCACTTTACAGAAACGTTTTAGGTTCATAAAGCTATTAGACTGAATGTTCTTTTCCTGGATTTCAAACTGTAAACTTTCACTAGCTCTCAATCGTTCAGTCAACGTTTTTGTCAAAGCGTTGGTTGTATTCTATGTCAACACTTCTCAAAAGATTGTAGGAGCTCCTATGTATTTCATGTCATGAGACATGCATAAGGCAACCTTTAATAATGTCAATGGTATATTTTATAGAGAATTTTTTATGATTTCAATGAATTATCATTACATAGTGCATCAACTAATGAAAAATATTTATGTGTAATTATGATGATCAAACTGAATCATACACCTAATAAACTTACTGATAAGCAGGCCAATAACTTGGTGTTTTATACCATACATTTGCAAGTGCACAAATGGACTATGTTGTCATCATTGTATATGGTGAGATCGCTTCATTACTGTCACATATATCAGACCAGTAACCATTTTGATTTACTTCACAGTACATTCACTAACATTGTAAGTGTAAAAATATCCCTTGTAACAATTTCGAACTGCTTCGCATTTCATTTGAGTCACTACCAACTATAGATTTGTTTATTGGCAGTTTTAATGACCATGTAGTAGTACAAAGTAAAACAGTACTGAATAACAATAAGTCATAGTGCATCAATATTAATAAGTTCAAGCAGGGAATTGTTTTACATAGCGTTTTTTATATCATCGTACATCCAATAATAATGAAAGGAAGAAGTTAAATCGATCGTCTGATAAACTATACATGTGATCGATAAAAAAGTTTACTAATCGATAAATTAATGACGATTATCTAGCGTATATACACAGTTGACTTCGGAATTCACGCCAAATAATATACTAATTACGCATGGTCTATACTGAAAAGTTGTGCATGGACGACAGCTTACACTTACATTGTAAGTGTCAGACAATCCTACGTACTCTCATCCTTCCTCTTTCTTCTGGTAGTCGATTGGATAACGAAGATCCCTAAATCTTAGGGAAAGCAGGGAATACAATGTACAGCTTGTAACTGGTTATACAATTTGGAATTTATTGATGAACAAGTTAATCTACCCTGTGAACGGCAACAAATACAGAATGAGACAAACAATGTTTCAGCAATTATGCATTATCGCAGGGAAGAAACCAAATTTCAGCTGAATAAGAAGTAAGAAAGAATCTGGAAGTGAAGAAATTAAATGGCATTCAGAGGCAAGCCTTGACTTGCAGTCCTAAACGCAAACGTAAACGTGTCAGATCGTGAAACACATTGCGTGATGCACCGTTATTATATATCTAATTGATTCACTCATAAATTATAGTATTGACACTTATTCAATTGTATGAAGATTTGATTAGATTTTTAGCAAAATAACAAGTAAATTGTTAGCAAAAGAAATGTTTGTAGGTAATTTATAAGCAAACATTGTTAGATCAGCAACTGCAATGACATCAATGTGAATTCTGGACAATTTCAGCCGTTATTGGTCATGCGTCTATTACATATATCCTAGCTCGTCTTACTAATGCCTTGGGATTCATAAACCTTGGGATTGATTGAAGAGCATTTAGTTCAGATGGTGATGGGATATGCTTTATGGATCCAGTATGCTGTGGTTCATGGCATCGTTCGTAGTGACCGATAATAAATCCATTGTGTTTCATTGAATCATGAACAAATGACATCTCCCTTCTTTTAGTCTGAACCCAAAACATTCTATACTCACGTAAACCATATTCTGACGTTCAAAAACTTTTTCTGTGATTGTGGCAAAGACGACAATATCCTCTATATAAGCAAGGTGACCCGTTACTCTGCATCCCTAGTTTTCCGCATCATCATCAGCGCTTGTAAAACAAAATTCAAGGCTTCTGGTCTTTTTTATCCTTTGTCTACTGCAGATCGTGCTGCATGAAGTACTGAGCATTTGGCTTTGAAAACAGGTTTTGCATTTGGTTTCAAATACAGTCTAGCTTTTGCCTTCATACGAAACCGAAAACATTTTGAAAAATACCGAGAACCTTGTGCTTTGCTTTTTCGTCATATTGCAATGTGGAGATGACTGTAGAGTTGAATGAGATAATTGATTACAAATAAGGTTAAGAGACTGGTTGTACACTTCTGACTATGTGCTCCAGTCAAGACTCAATGGAATAAAGGAAAGGATTTGTCAGGAACATGACACTGATATTTGACTATTCATTTATTGAATTCGACTGTACATTTGATAAGTCCGACTCGCATGCCCGATGCATTGTTATACAATCGTTCGTAGGATAAAGGCCATGCCGACCTAGTTCGTGCCAGATGTTTCGAGAAGTGAAAGTGATGACGGATGCAGCGACAAACTGTCGATTAGAATCATTGACACTATGCATTCGATTTGCCCGATGACAATTGCACGAATCATGCTTTGCGACATTAATCGTGAGATTTAAATTGACAATTTTCATCAAATTGAATGATTCGAGATCTGAACGTCTGATCATTTTAATGTCGTTTTAAAATTAATAATATGACGACATTCGTTTGTGGCAATCATGTCACAAATTAAATGAGGAGCTCTGATTAGTGAAACATTTTGTTAACATTTGTACAGTAGAAAAGAGCGAAATATCGTCAGGTTTCTCTTGCATGACAAGGTTTGAATGCTGAAGCCTACATCAGGTCGGTTGATGTGTTATGTGGTTATCGTATAGAGGAAGTATTTGATCTTCAATATGTTCTTTTACAACTGATATTCAGATAAATCTCCTTGCCACTGTTGGCTTTTGCGAGACTAAGAGAAGCAATAAGCAAGCTATATATATATGACTAGGATTATACTTCGACCTAATTGTGTATGTTTCCATCTTCATCACACATTTGCGCTTATCAACGTGGTCGGCTCGTGTCATGCATTTCTGACTCCAAACTATACAAAGTTCAGAAGGCCGTCTACAGGTTTAATTGTACGTTATATGAGCGTTAAGATCTGGAGGATCATAGTTCAACGTTGAGGCAGAACATTCAAACCTTCCTGTTTATTTCACTCACAAACGATCGAAGAAATGCAGGTGGTCATCAGACAAATCTTTAGTGAGTTGCTGCAGGATCGGACAATATGCCAGCTGAAGCGATAAACTCAGGTATAATAGCGACCGCAAAGATTCTTCACATTCGATTCAGAAATGTTTGGTAGAACGAACAATTATCGACAGACTGGAATAAAGGATACTTGATAAAGATTTCAAAGAAGGGAGATCTCAGCATGTGTGAGAGGTACAGAGGCATCACACTACTACTAGAACACCTTGAAGATGCATTTTAAGTAAAGATCGGTGTCAAACAATGCTGCATACTCACCCTCTTCCTCTTTCTTCTGGTAGTCAACCGGCTAATGAAGATCTCTACATCATAGGGAAAGCACGAAATACAATGCACTGACCGCCATCATATTTCAGGTTGAGAATATACTGGAAGAACATACAGGAGTATGTGATCTGTAAGACCATCTATTGTGTTGTCAACATACTCCATACAATTTGAATAATCGAGACTTTATACCTCACTCATACTTGATTACATCGTGTGTATATAAGGTAATGTCATCCTCGCACTAGTTTTTTGAGTCTTATGTTGCATGGCATGAAATTATTGTCAGAAGTCTTCAATTTTTGATCTATAAACCAAATCCATCACTGATGATGTAAATCCTAGCCATATGACTGAGCTCTCTTTCATACCACGAAACTATGTCATACAGTAACCACTTTTCTGCTTCTTCCAACCAGTCCCAGCGTCGGCAATTAATACACGACGAGGAATTCTGGAACGAAATTCATAGAACATGTCCAAGCCACCAAAGTAGATGTTTTAAAATGGTGACACCAATTGAATTATTGTCTCTGCGCCCGAACACACGACACTGAACCTCGGCAATACTAACATGCTTTTGCCACTGGATATCAGCAATCCTTCGGAGAGAACGATGTTCACAAACAGAGAGTCATCTAACATCCTGGACTCGGAGAGGCAAGGTTTCACAAGCATGGAGAAAAACTGCTCTCATCGACGCGTTGTAGATCTTGTGCAGCTTTCTATATACACGAACTTCTCAACAACCAAGGGCGAGTACAAGATTAGAATCCTGTCAGTATTGTAGAAGTACTTTGCACTTCGAAGGTGAAAAGCACATACCGTACCTATAGACACTGATTGTCAACTGATTAAGTGCACATCGCATGGTTTGGGCACTATCCCACAGTAAGACAATATTGCCCGCATACTCAAGGTCTAGAAGTCTTTCTTCAGGCAACGGATCCACGTCGCCATTACTTACGTCCATCAAAGCTGTTTCCAGAATGTCATCGATGACAAAGTTGAAGAGGAATGGCGAGATTAAGCAACCCTGTCTAACCCCACTGATTGAGTGGAACAATAGACAAAGGTGATTGTATGCCATCACCCTGTCTGAGATGTTTGATAAAGGCAATTTCAGATGATAATAAACTTTTCAGGCAACCCCTTCTTCAATAGACAATCCCAGAGAACAGTCCTGTCCAATGATTCGAAGGCATCCCTTATATCAAGAAACATTACGATTGTTGGCCTGTGATAAATATGACAGTGTTCTGATATTTGGCGGGGGGTGAAGATATGATCAATGCATCCTCGACCAGAACAAAACCAGCCTGCTCCTCTCAAGTCAATCTCTCTCGGGTTTCGAATAACCTACAGAGTATGACAGAAGCCAATAATTTGGACGCAATCGGAAGTAGACTTATACCCCCAAAGTTCTTACAGAAACGACGTGAACACTTTTATAAAGGTGTGGACAACTATTGAGTCATTCCATGACGTTATAACACTCTCTAGCTCCCAGACCATTGTAAACAACTCAGTCAATTCCTTAGCCAGAAAGTCGCCACCAACATTAAAAAGGACCGGAGATAAGTCATCTGGCCCTAATGATTTGAAGCATTACAAGAGTTGGAGTTCCTTGTGAACTTCCGCCTCATTTGGTGGATCAATCGTCACTAGCGATGGAGGGCGGGACAATCTGATCGATGTTGCCAGAGCACCAGGCCATTTGAACTTCCCCCAGTGATGGTCCGTGGTGTCGTGATTTGGTCTGTGAACGACTGGTTCCTACGGAATTCAGATAGTTGATGGAGATCCATTCCAATCAATTATCTTTTTTGTCACATCTTCCATTGATCTTGTGAATTGATTTTTGGCGCAAATATGATCAATCTGGTTTTCCGTGGTGTGATCCGGTAAGAACCTTGTAGCCGTGCGTAAACGTTAGTGTGATAACATTGTGACGCCCATAATCGATTTGTTGAATGTCCACATATTTGCAAATCTTTTCCCATTTTCGTTTCTCTCTCCCATTCCATGATGCTTCATGATATCTGGTGTTATCTATACCGACTTTGACGCTTGAGCCTCCCATCAGGATGTTGAGATCCTTTCTTGGGCACTTCGCTATGATTGACCCCAGCCACTCATAGAACTGATCCTTAATGTCGTTGTTGCTATCATTAGTAGGTGCATAACAATCGATAACATTCATTGTGATCCCCTCTTTCTCTGTTTTGAATGGCGTTTTGATAATTCTGGATCCATGAGACTGCCATTCTATATTTTCATTACCTGCTTCCTCGGACAGTATCAGAGAGACTCTCTGAGTGTGTGTAGCATTTTCCACTTGGTGACCGAAATACAATAGCATCTCTCCCGTATCCAACCCTTACTGTCCAGCTTCAATTTAATGGGTCTTGCTGAGTCTGAGAACCGTCTACTTGTACTTCCTTATTTCCGTTGCTATTTGATCGGTTGTTCCTGTATTCTACGCTGTCCAGACGCTCCATGTGACTACAAAAATCGTTGTTCTGGATGTTGGAATAGAGCATCGGTCTGATGACCTCCGAAGAACATCGGCTTTCATGGTGAGGCGTCAGAATTCCTTCTTCAATTGGAGGCCTTTGTTCAAATGGTTTAACTTGTTTATTCTGGTTGGTGATTTCTTAGAAATAATTATTTCTGTGGAATGAGGTTGCCGATGCCATATCCAACAATCTTTAAGAAATCCGTAGACAATAAACGACTGGTCAGACAACTTGTTTTATCAATCCAATTGATAAGCCGTCGGAATCTGAAGTCATTCAGAATTAAACTACATTATTCGACTGATCAAGAAGTGCAAATCACATCGATACTGATGTAGTGAAAGAAATATGTGGGTTCTTGATGAAGACAAAATTATATACTTGGTGACGTAACTTGTTTGGTAATGACAGTGTACAATCAATGTGGACATCATTAAGCATTCTTGTACCGAATGAACGATATGTGTATCAGTCAAATTTATGCAGATGAATTTCGAAAATAAACAGATAAGTGTTACTTGAAACCTCACGAATTTACTTCAGACGTAATCGGTTCCCACACATTATCTCAGATCAACCCGTCATACCAACTGCACAACACAAACAAGCATTCTGCATAGGTTTGATAACATGCTTCCTAGTTCGTATTTGTGTAGAGAATATTAGAATGGTATTTACGAAACTACAACGTCTTCCGTGACAAAATGTTGCCTCCCAATAACTTATCCGTTATTCAACTCAATACATGTGTACAATATTCTGGTAATGCTCAGTCACACGCATCCGTAACCCTGCACTTATGATTTTTCAATGGACCTTTATTCTTTCGCGCAAACGTCTGAACTTCCGACCACTAACACAAGATCTAATGGTGTCAATGTCTTACATCAGCCAGTCGACAGTGTCACTCAATCAGTCTGTATGGTTGAACTTCGCTCGTCAGGGATTCACATCAAAACTTCCAGAATCATTCTTCAAAGCTATTCACTATCGGGCACATGATGATTTACATCTATTATTCGTGTTTCAATTCGTCCAATTTCATTTGGTCCTTTTTGTAGTCTCTACTGTCATAGTATCATCACGAAGCTTTGTAAACTTCTCCGTTAATTCTTTTCTCGTAGTAATAATATGGGCATTTATATGTCTGCTAAGGTGGTCACAAGAATAGTCAACATTTATTAGAAATGCTGAAATATTTTCAGGTAGGATAATTGCTCACGCACTTCCTGCCAATTGAAATTTCCGCATGAATTTTCGCCGTGTATTGGCTGATACTAGGACAAGCCCACGTACGTTATTCTGGCTTCTGAACGGTTTAGTTTATTCATTCTTTTCAAGCAACATTTTAACATTGTCACTTTTTGACCTATTAACCCTGACCGTTTTTTCTACTGTCACATATGTGTTAAATGCTTACCTTATTCATTATGTGTTCTAAACGTGTTTTCGTCTGAATATATGAATTGATCTAAATAAAACAACGCACATATCTTCTCTGCTTAACATAATTTTATTTCTTTTTGTTTCTCTTCCTTCTTTTTGTTTTTTTGATTCTGTCTGGGTAAACAATTGAATGAAATTTGCCTATTCAAAATTCATACTGTTGTCTGGCCAATATTATTCTGTTATTCGCAAATGCGAGCTGTGTCGATAAAAAATATGGAGGATGACATCATCAATATTTCGATAGCGATTAGCATCAGATATAGGGCCACAGACGCCCTTGATTTGTTTTTATTCATTTTGGTTCTCCATTTACCGTATTTCTGAGGGTCGCATTCCACCACTATTGTAATAACAGTTTTACTAAATCATATTGTGATACTTGTTCTACTATGAATATTACGTTACATGCAACCCATCTCATTGGCGTGTTAGACGTCGGGGTTTTCATGTAATGTATGTAAATGACCGTAGTCGATTTCAGAGAGAACCAATCGTTATAGAGTAGCTCAATAATTTCCGGTCGTAGATCAATAACATTGTAGGCCATCTTTAACCGCAATAACAATATACAATATAAAAAGTACCTCTTTCTTTTTACTTTCTTTTCCTGTCACAACTATTGATTTAACCACAATTCCGTCTTCCTTCTGTGTTTGATGTAGGCGTTTGATGTGCTGTTTACAACCGACTATCGTCAGTTCCGAAGACAATCAATTGTATTATAGTAGCTCAATGGTTTCTGATTATAGGCCATCTCAAACCCAAATATCAAGACCCAACAATTGGTGACGAGGATGACTTAAACGTGTTGCCGATGAGCTTGAACGCCTACTGGAATAATTTTTTAAACTGATTGAGGTATTATCCAATACTCAATTCACTAATAACTTAACACAATCAACCTCCGTATCCAGATCTTTGCTCACTGACAACGTCTGTAATACTGCTGAGTTTTATTATGATCCATCCTCATACGTGACACTCGGCACTTCGATTCGCCCCCACACACCAATGTCAAATGTTGATTTCGCAGATTCCAAACTGTCAAGACGGGGAATCACCAGACGAAATAATATTTGACTGATCAACTAGAACATTTTTTAATCTTTTGAACCCGAAATACGGAATGAGTGGACTTAAAAAAAATAAAAAAAGGAATTGCCCAAAAACTCGAGAATTCAAAGCAACTGACGTAGTCTGTGCACGAGATCTCCGGCCTGGCAAACCGGAATGGATATTTAAGTGCATACAAAAGATGTGAGACGTTACTTTATGAAGTGATGGTCGAAATTACACTTATCAGACACATCAATCAACTGCGAGATAGAAAAAATGTTTATGAGTCAGCTAAACCCAAACTTTTACCAATGGAAGTATTATGTGATACATTCATTATTCCACAACCACCGAAAGTTGAAAATAGAAAAAATGAGCCGGAATCAGAAATGAAGCGAGGGTCATCCAGAAAACGGAGACAAAGGAGATTTTTTCAAATAGATCCTAGAGTGAATCGATACGATCAAACTTCGACAGGTAGGTGATGTGTGGGCGAGAATGATAATGATTTATTGTCTGCTCATATAGAATTGTAGATAGTCTGACAGGTGATAGATGAGTTAAATATTCCCCCATCCTTATCATTTATCATTGATTGATTAGTCGATTGTTCATTGTTTTTGGATTGTGTCGGGTTTTGGTGTGGAAATATATTTACGTCCAAGTCAGACTATTTACGTGTTCTTGATCTGAGTTGTGTTGAAGTCCTGTAGAATAGACACTTGAAGGGAATCTAGTGTAGATATTCGTCTATGGTAAATTAAGTTCTCAATCGTGTAAACAAGTAAAACGAGATCGTTATAAAAATTACATGACCGCAAAATACATGTGAAACAACTTCTTAGGACACTATTATCATTACGCCTAGTCACCTATTTGGAGATCGGTATTCGATTTTTAATTCCCATGGAGCCAGTTATAAATGAAGAGACCAATTTCCTAACCTATGTTGGAGTAGTTAATCGAGAGTGTTAGCGGTTCAAATTAAAACTAATTATGAGGATCGATTCAAATCAATAATAGTTACCAGCGACAAACTAAATCTTTTTTAGAGTAACACTCAAGAATGTGACTATAAGTGGAATGTGTTAATATCATATAATAAACTAAATTTATCAGGTTTAGACTGGCTTGAGAGTTTCAACCTTCAAAATGTTTTGTTAAGAAACAAATGCAGCAGGATTGTAAGAAAAGAACAAGAGCAACAAAATATCACGATAACCATGATTCAGTTTACAGACGTTTTTGCAGAAGGTTCGGGGATTTGTACTTAAATGAATGTAAATCTTCACTCGAAAAAACACGCCGATCTAGTGTTTCGGCAAAATAAACCACTGCCTTATGCATTATTATCAGGTGTGAACACAGAACTCCAACGTCTAGTAAACAAAGTGTTCTGCCCCTAATTTCATAATGAACTTCAGTCGTTCTCATAGTAATCATCACAGAATCAGCCTACACACTAAGGATTTATTCAGCCGTCTCAATGAAATCATATCCTGGTCTAGAACAATATCATTATATCTTAATATTCCCAGATGGTTGTTTTACTTCTTTAAACAGTGAAAGGTACTTTTCGAATCCAGATATGGCTGATGCCCATCTACAAGTAGAGTTTTGCCCTTCATGTCGTGAATTGCTGACAACAAACACTCAATGACATTTATTTTGGTATAATAGACTGTCTTTTGTGGTAAAGACACCAACAATGATATTCCATAGACTAATGTATACTATTTCAACTGGGATTACAGTAGAGTTGTTAGTTTAGTCAATATACTTGTATTCGAACCCGAAATACGGAATGAGTGGATTTGTAACATTGCAAGAAGAGTCCCAGGATCGAACTGCAGCCATGCTTAACTGCATAGGCGGATATGGTTTCAGGTTACCATCAGAAAAATCTCAATTTTATCTGAGATCTGTAAAGTACCTTGTATTATTACCTGATGGTTCCGGACGACGACCCAATCTTGAAAATATCTAGGCTATCAATAAAATACCTGCACCACACGATCTACTGACTGACTGGCCATATGCCCTAGATATCAGTTGCTGGCTAGAGGTCTGAGGTATAGGCGCATTTGGAAAGCCGACAGCAGAGGTGGCAACAACACTGTCAGAATATGACTTTGAGGTTCCGTACAGATAGACAAAAGAGTTTGATCAGAAAGACGAATTACTTCGTTTAATAAGCGATTACACTAATAACAAACATACTGAATTCCCTGTGATTTTCTTTACTGAACACGCAGAAGAGAGTTTTATAAATGCAGTGATAGCCTCTCTCGTAGCTGTCACATGAAAAGATTCTAAGCCTCAACAGGTGAATGATCATCTACAAAATGGTTTATTAAGTTTCTTCCAAACCAAGACAACGGCAATAAACTTTGGAGATTGGAATAAATTCTACTATGCATGATGAAGTTCGTCTCTGTTTTCCTAAGGTTATTGACAAGTGTTGCAGGATGAATATTATATTGAACAGTGAACAACATTGTACAAATATTTGAATATGCAGAGAAAGCGTTCGTTTTCGTTAAAGTACAGTGTTAATCAGTCGCTAGAAGCTAATATACTTATCATCACAAATGATAAAACAAATTTTGTATGTACCATTATACGATTGATAACCTCCACTCGTATCACCATTATTGTTTTTATTATTGCCTCGAAAAATAAGTACATATTCGCAATTGTACACACCGTTGAAAATGAATTTGCTGATGAGAGAAGAATTTGCTGAACCAATCTTTCTGAAGATAAAAGCACTCTCATATTTGTAATCAAGTGAACTATTGTGTGTGACCTAGTTACAACTAGTGGATATAATTTCAATAAGAAAAAGTTTACTTTTCATTGAAATCAATCATAAAACATAATCAGAATAATCTAGTGCAAATACGTGTTGAAAGATTTATAAATTAATCCCACAATGACACTTACAATTATCACAGGGTCATTGTGCTAAACTTGACCCAGGTCATATGATTGAAAAGAGTATAAATGGAACTACACAAGTTTATCTTACTACAGACGGAGAACAATGTCAGCTGCTTTCATTATCCTGTTTGTTGTACTTACATGCTTCACAGAATGGTCACTTGAAACAACGACAAATACTACTGAATCTTACATCAATTCGACTGAAACTCAATCCAACCTATTGCAGGCTATCTATCAATCATTAGACTGTGTACGGTTGTACGCTCCGTTCTTCGGACGCTATTATTGGACTGATGTTTGTGACAGTAACAGTTATATTACACCATATTTTATGTGGTATACAAATACAATCTGCGCACATCGATCTTATCTCTTCACGAGATACTGGATCGTGTATATGTAAGTTCCTAAACATTGTTCACCTATATGTTTCATGAGGTATGTACAGTACATGTTTTGAAATAGTAAGTTATCATTTCCTGTGTGTTTCTACTATGAGCAAAAGTATTCACCATGCCTACTTATGGTTTTCGCAAAATGTTTCACTACTGATACGTCTTTCCTCATATACGGTTATCTAGCATTATCACTCATATTCAAATTTAAGAAATAAGATTATCACAATAAACTCGAAACGTAATTTATTAACGAAAACAAAAACTAAGCTGATACCTTTTCATCTATTAAAAAGTGTGCTCATAAAGGTTAACTGAATTACTTGTAGTCATTGTTATGAGATACGACGAATATGAAACCATTCTAAAAGGAGATTATCACAATAAGTATACACAGGATTATAAGCATAGTAAGATGAGTTATTCATTTAAGATGTTTATAGACCAGTTAGTTTTAAAATGAAAATACTCAATCAAACCTCAATATTCCATGCCAAATAATTAAGTCAACCGATACCAACGAATTTGGAGTTCATTATCACAGGATAGTATCTTCATCAATTTACCACAATCAAATAGTAACAGGGATTCAATTTATAGATTCCTTTCACTGATTTCTCCTCAGCTGTACTAATCATATCATAATTTTGAATGATAGTTTGTCTGAATATGAGACCCGAACGGGTTAGTTTGGACTGGACGGAATGTCCATATACTCTGTGTTTCCGTTTAGCCTAGAGGGATTTTTGTGGCACCTAGATTTCAGTTTATTCTTATATTCATCAATAATGTTGCTAATAAAACCAATAGTACTCTCAGTTCAGCGAAATTCAGCAGGACGAAATTCTCGAAATTATCTTGATTCGACATTCGGAATTGCATCATTGTCAGGACGTTTTCAAGGAAGTTGGAATTTATGATCCCTTAAATGCATAAAAGTTTCTTTTCAGTAAGTTCATATTCAAAAGTGTACAAGTGTACATGTGCATCATATTTTGCAAACGTAAACAATCCATGTTTTTAGAAAAATTAGATAGTGAGTAATAGTTCTATGAAGATAGTACACTACAACTTTTTTTTAAAGGCAGTATACAGATAATTAATCCAGAATACTCACATACCTTTGAAGTGTAATCAAATGTAGTACCGAAAATCAACACTGAACAGACTTGAGCTCCTAAATATATAATTTGTATACTTGTTTATACATTGACATAAAAGAATATACGGCATAAAACTGCTTGTTTCTCAGAACGCCAGCCATCCTGAGGAAAAATTTGGGATGAACTAGGTACTAGATGGTGCTCTTAGTCTTTTGCTCCACACCCGCTTTATACTACCGATTCGCACTTCAGAATCACCACGGTCCTCCGCCTGAGCTTTCTACGACTTCAACCTTCGCCAGCTGTGGTCCGAATACAGCAAAATTCGAACACTTCACTTCCACCTGAGGTTTGTGCTGACAACGTCATTCAGTATAACGGTGAACGCTCAACGACCGAACCATTCAGTTCGAAGAACAAAACTCCACCAAATTCAACGATATACCTAGATGTGATTAAGTAAGTTACTAGTTAGAAATCGCCAGTATCATCAGTGTGCATCTCATGTCTTTGGAAAAGTCATTTCAATCGACTAGTTTGTATTTACTGTAATTCCATAGAAATATTCAGTGACTCGTTATAAAATAAACAGTGAGTGTCAAATCGCTCTTATAACATTTATTCATTATTAAATACGATATTTGGTCAAGCTCATATTTTCAATACTTTATGTCATTGTAAAGGCGACACGGATTCCTCGGTCAACATATTATACTTACACCCGGTGTATGTATTAGAAATTTAAGGCAACATGGAATATGGTCGGTTGGGTCCATACTTAAATGCACAAAAATAAGCCAATACATCGGTAACTTTTACTGTCACAGGCCACGAATAGCACCGTGGCCGTATGATCAAATTCCACAAGATGCATCTTTATCCCAAACACAACCAAATCAATTTCCACCTGAGGGTTTGGTTCCGTCCAATTTGCAAGGTCCACAAAACCAAGGTATGACAACTGTAAATACTCCAGCTTAGATTCTTTATTTCGAAAATTTCTTGCCGTTATACAATTTTAAATAAACATTACAGTATGAAATAAACAAATTATATTTTACAATTGTACTTACTTAGATGGTAATAATTGTGGAAGATATATATTTACCTGGTTCAATTTTATTTAAACAACTCACACGATACCTTTAAATCGCATTGAACTTTCAACATTAGTCTACAAAAAATGATCAGGCCAAGAATATATGTTTCAACTGCCATTGGGGTTGACGGACGTTTTTCAATTTGCATAGTCAACATCACGGAATGATCTTAATCAAGCAAACACCGGAAACCGAAAACACTAGATGGGCGCTTCGTTCTACTATGTGAACACTCAGAAGTGAGCATCCAAGTCTAAACCACTAATGACCAAACGCAGGACTTCCAGTTCCCAGCATGAACAAATAACCCACAGAGTACTATACGAAACTGAATATCCTGGGTTTGAAACCTGGTATTCTGGTCGTGGGTGAGCACTTCTGAGTGGAAATCGGCTTGAAGAGAATATTTGTTCAGTACTTCCACGATTCAAGTGGTTAGGTAACTAAGGTTATTCCTTAATGTCAGCTGTGAAATATTTCTAGTTTTATCAACGGTGCATGCTTTGCCTACGCAGCTTGTTTTAAGTCGTGAAATGATGTTCCTGGAGTATATGAGCCCTTTCCTCTCGATACAAAGTATGAGATGTTAACAGAATGAACCAAATTTATGTTGGACGTTTTAACAAATGTACTTGGCTTATTAACTAGTTGTCATCGTTTCCATAGGCCTTTATTTAACCCTAAATAACAAAAGTATAAACTTTAGATGATAACGACAAATGCTTAGTTCAATGGAAGTGAGATTATAAACTGAGGTGTAGGTGAAATTGTAGTTACGTTAATTTGGAGCTGAATGTCAACTAATTACGAAAGCCTTACTTTCATTCTGTAGATAATTACTGTGACTTTTATTATCAATGACTTTACAACGTAGGTTTTGCAATCCGAATTAATCATGCAAGAAATTCCTCCACCACTGAAATACACAGCTCATTCGGTTGTGAAACTTGAAATCACAACATTAGTAAAAGCAAACCCAAACTAATCTGACTAACTCATCTCATGCAGTCGATCACAATTCGTTTCACTGTGGAATATTTCCTATGAACATAGCAACCTACAAATAATAGGCTTTTGTTCCGTTTACAAACTGAGGTTCCACATCCACTACCACTCAAAGCGCAGAAATAGATCAATTTCTTAACAATAAAAATTAAGGTATTATTCTTTAAACGTGACACTATGTTATTGTTTTGTTTTAGGGTTTACTCCAATAACACTCAGATAACAAGCACCTCACTAATATGAAGAATTAGAAGGTCAATGTTGCATAGCTACCATTTTTGTCGATTCCCAAATAATACTTTTTGAAGTTCATGTATATCATCAAATGTCACTCATTTTGAAGAAACAAACATTGATCTTAATGGTGACAATCATATTTTCTTTTTGACTATGTAAAGGAGAGCGTAAAGCGAACAAACCATCACGTTGCAGCAAATATATATATCCTAACCAACTCATTAGAAAAAGTATTCGACACAAACTCTTATGGACGTGATAAACATTTCGTTCAATGTGGTTTAGTTACGGTTTATCATTCAGTATAAGGATAAAAGCTATAAGCTCAGATCAATCTTCTGATAATTTGGTTTCTTGAATGCCCTGACTGATAAGATTTCCTAGTTTTGCTTATAATCTATCGGTCGAAACTGTAGAATCAAGTCGTTCCATGTGAAGTGACACTGGAAAGTTAAGAAAGTTCATCATGTTAGCTTTCAACTTACAACTGGATTTCCAGTAGACAGACACTAAATTAGGTATATTTGCATTTCAAATCCACACGCAGGATTACAGTAGCGGTCTACCATGTGGTTCAAAAGTTTTTCAAAGTTAGTACTACCAGTAGGTGAGATACAAGCTGAGACTACGACCTCATATAAATTTTATCTGTTTTGACTGTACAAGGTGTAAATATCATTGTTTGTTTGCATCGGGATTTGTAAAGACGATAGTATAAGAACTAAAGCGTGAAGGTATTAACTTGTATCTCACAACTAGTAAAGCATTGTTGGACTACTTGTAATCTGCTTTTCCCTGCTAAACATGACCTTTCCTGACTTATGATTCATTATGAGTTTAGGTAGAGTCAGTTATTCTCTAACCAATTATTTCAGGCGCCGATTCTTTGTTGATTGAAAAGATTTTCAATGTTCAATCATGATTTATCACCAGGTAGATGTCTATCAGCTCGCACAGTCTGGATATAATAGCGTTTTAAGGGCAGCTTATTTTAACTGATGCAAACTAAGCTACAAGCTTGCGTAATATATTGTTCGATTCAGTTTATGTGAAGCAAATTAGTCTGGTGTGCATTTTATATCCAAATACACTGACTCAACTCGTCCTATGAGGTTTTAGGCTTATATGCTGAACCACTTGAAATTGTATTTATATTGGTGCAAGAAAACTATATTCGCCTTATCCGCTGACGAATATGATTCTTGGTTAATGGCATTTTGGTTAAACCAAGTTGTTTTGTGCTTTTGAATGTATGACGTTTACAACCTGAAAAATTTCTCGTGAATTACTGGAATATATACACACCAAAATATTTGCATAAGCCATACTAAAAAAAACACTGACAAACGAGACCACATACTATTCAGACTGTTTCTTTGCAGGTCAGCTCAACTGGCACTTTCTGACCATGAAACTGCTGTCTTATGTTTACCAGACCAGAAGCTATTTCTTGCACTGTATATTAATGGTTATAGTATGCAACAAAGTAAGAAGCGACCTAAATGGTCGTTATTCGTCAACAGTATAGATAAACGTCAGCCTGCAGTCGAAATATTTCTAAGTGAATTAGTGAAAAAAATTGCTATGAATTTGTACTGATTAAACAGTTAGGAAATATCGACTGAAGCTGAGTACTATATAATGATCTCTTAAATAAAGTTTGCGACGTGGACATGGGCTAACATCAATATACAACTACGCAACAGAAATAAGAAATTTATAGCAATGACCATATTATGAGGAACATATCCAGAATAAAGTCCGGCTCACCCCGCTGAGTAGTAGAAATATTGAAACCCTCTTTCATGAACTTAAGTGAGCAGCTTGGTAGAGATCGGGCAAATGTCCACTCTTTCTTGATAACGGATTGACAGAAACGGACGGATAAAAAGGAATTACAGATCTAGAAAAAGTATTTGACATTTGGTCTGCGACTGTATAATCCCCAGGATTGTTCACTAAGTTTATTAAAAGACAGAGTGAGTGGTCACAATATGTGGTGTAAGCAGTTCAAACCAGTTGACGCTAAACATATTGTGGTATGACAGTGAAGGAGAACATCGTCAAAAAGCCAACGGCGACTCAAATAATTCTAATTCTAATAATTCATTGATTGCCGCAACTTCATTCTATTGACGACTCTCAACCTAAATGATTTTAATGTTAGTAGTTCATTGACTGTTCGCTGCCTCTGTGCTACGGTTTGGCGTCAATCGGTTCCTTAACTATGTACATATCGTTGAACATGTAGACCACCTTCTGTGCATTCTATGTACTGAAGTTACATATACTGTGTCTGTTTACAATATTGCCTAAATGTGTACTATCGAATGAATACATCTCAAATATATGCAGTAAACATACATGTAAAGCATACTTGCCATGGCAACACGTTCAATACTGGTATGTGCATCACATCTCTAAACGCTTTCGGATTTTAACAAAGTTTCCAAATGTAATCGAAAGATACAACTGTTCATGAGAAGACGGATAATGTGACTATTTGCTTCATATTGTGTAAAGATGAATCAAAGTCCCTACCTTCACAAAACTTATATCGAAGTGAACCGCTTACGTGTCCGTTTGCATTGGTTTCTCCAGTGCTTCAGTCTCGCAAATCCTTGTAGTGTTTGTCGAGTCAAGGACGGACTAAGATCACCACTACTATTCGATTACGCGCCCAAAAACGACTTGGTTCCTTTGATAACTCGTAAATCAGAAGGCTTTAATTAATCCAGATCAAGTATATTTACTGACAATCCCGTGGTATCGATAGAATACCGAGACGTGCCAACGGGTACAGGCAAAATGGGCAGAGCGTAAGAAAGTTCGAACCGAACAAGGCGGATAGCGGAACAAGAAGTGAGTCTGATACAGTTAAACAAATACAGTAAAACATTCACTGGTACAATTGGTTACAATAATAATAATTGTTTCTGTTATTCCAACCGTGTTCTTATCGAGACCAGCCGGTCACTACATCCTTACAATAGCTCCTTTCTGTTCCCGAAGGTTGATCAAAATTTCTACTTGTTTGGGTGTGTAATAAGTATAGAAATAAAAATCCATAATATCCAAAACGGTTACAATATCCGAGTCCATTTCATCTAGTATATAACCGAAGACATTGTAGTTATGTATTCCTCCAATTCAGTTGCTTTCAGTTGCCCTCCATTGATATGTAATAATGTCGGTTTTCGTTGTGTCAAATGTTTCTTTCCAGGGACCATATATATGTAGTAAATTGATACGTGATAGCAGACAAACAACATATTCCACTCAAGTTCAAAATCATTCATCAAGATTGACCTTTAGTAATCTCTACTAGAATGGGTCAGGTCGTGACATCAGTGATCGGTTACTAAGTAGTTGAAATTGTGAAATGATATTATTGATTTAGTGTTTCATGTGACAGACAATGATCAACAAGCAGTCAATTTGTCATGTGTATTTGGTGAAAATCATTGTATTCTGTCGTGATAATTAGCAACTTATTTATATTCAACATTGACATTTCGTTGCAAAACAATATCCAGCTCCAAAGTTATTTCACGGGGTAAAAATTACTCATACACAGTATGTTGATTTGTCTAACTAGTGCATAGTAAATGTTCTCCCATGAATGCGTGATTTTCAATCACTGTGGAGTGCTCTATATTTTTTCTTGAACAACCTTGAACGTCCTTGAATTTGAAGTAGAAGAATTTTTCGATTTACTGTACGGTGTCACACAGTTTATTTGGTGCAACCTTGTTTTCCTGGTGTTCTGTGGACATACGAATGCCACAATTCTGTTTTCCCACCAATCACTTTTCTAATTTTCTTCCTACGTCTCTCATCGCCTATCCTGAGAAATATTATGTTAACACCATGTGATTTTAAAAATTTGGATGCATAAGATATGTTTTCACACGGCTTTCACTACTTCTTTGAGATAATAAGGTATTTGTCACGTGGGACGCATTTTTCACAAATATAATTCAGTATGATAACGTATGTCTCTGTTTTCTTAACCTCACTGAGGAATGTTGCAGGATGAATCTCATCATCAACATTGAGTGATATTGCTCGGATATTTGAATCTGGAGAGGAAATATTTGTATAACTTGAGCTAGACTGTCTAATGGTTTTACTTTCACGTTAACATATAAAGAAGACATGGGATGCAATGTCGAAGATTATAATTCGAATTTATGCTTATTTACGTGTTACAACAATGATCTATTCGAACTTGGACAAGGAACTGATCAATGGGATCAAATAGACGGCACTAATGCTGCTACTGCCATTGCTCGTATGGATTGGATATTTCAGTGGAATTCCTTCACTTAGTATACCAAATCCTTTACGTGTGTCTTTCATTTAGAATAGTAGTGAAACGGTCATGTGAGGGGTATCGTACAGAAGCGGTCTATTCATGCCACCCATAGTTAACAGAAACGATTATTCTTTTTGTTCTTAGTCTGTGTTCAGGCAGAAATTCTAAACATACGTTCCATACACAATTTATTTCTCAGCAAGTATAAACATACACTTCGGCGACATAACTTGTTGTGTAGTCGCTTCATAAAAATGAATGATGAGATTGTTAACGTAAGTATCCTATGAGCAATACGAATTTTCATAATAGACATCTAGGAATAGATAGAGAGAAGTCAATTGCACGCAGTCACACATATCGAGCTAGAATAACCTATGTGGGCTTCACCCAGTTCCAGCCACTACATGGTGAAAATTCATGCGGAAATTTCAATTGGCAGAGAGTGCGCGAGTGATTATCTTTCCTGAAAAGATTTCAGCATTTCTAGCTCTCAGTTTTCAGTGAAATCCAACATGTACACAAACTTGTGGTATGAAGAGAAGATCCTATGGAGTGAGACCCAATAAATGCCAGTATAATGTTAGTTGTATTGGATGGATGTGTTATTCGTAGGCAACATTTCATCACGGAGCCCGTTAGAGTTTCGTTAATATCATTCAAATATTCTCTACAAAAACTCAAAGTAGCAAGAATGTGATCAAACTTATGCAAAATGCTTGTTTGTGTTATGTAGTTAGTATGACCGATTGATCTGAGATAATGTGTGGGAACCGATTACGTCTGAAGTGAATTCGTGAGGTGTCAAGTAACACTTATCTGTTACTTTTCGAAATTCGTCTGACTAAACTTGACTAATCAACATATCATTCATTCGGTAAAGGAATATTTTGTGATGTACACATTGATTGTACATTGTTATTACCATACAAGAAATGTCACCCAGTATATAATCATGACTTCATCAACAACACTGAGCTTTCTCTCACCAGATCAGTATCGATATGATTAGTGCTTCCTAATCAGTCGAATAATATAGTTTAATTCTGAATGACTTCAGATTCCGATGGTTCATCGATTGGATTGATAAAACAACTTGGTTGATCGGTCATTCATTGTTTACGGATTTCCTAATGATGTTTGGATCTGGCATCGGCAACCTCATTCCATAGAAAAAATTATTTCTAAAAAATCGCCAACCAGAATAAACAAGTTAAACCATTTGAACTTGCTCTTCCGAGTTGGGGAAATAATTATTACGCCTCACCATGAAAGCCGATGTTCTTATGGAGTCATCAGACCGATGCCTAATTCCAACAATCAGAGCAACAATTTTTGTAGGCGCATGGAGCGTCCGAACAACATGCGATAAAGGAACGACCGATCAAGTAGCAACGGAAATAAGGAAGTACAACTTGACCGTTCTCAGAATCAGCGAGACCCATTAAATTGAAGCTGGACAGTAAGGGCTGGATACGGCGGAGATGCTGCTGTACTCCGGTCTTCAAGTAGAAAATTCTCCACACACTCAGAGAGTTGCTCTGATGCTGTCCGAGGAAGCACGTAATGTACATATAGAATGGCAATCTCATGGACACACAATCATGAAAACTTCATGCGAAACAGAAAGGGGAGGATCACAGTGAATGTTCTCCATTGTTATGCATTCACTCATGATGGCAACGACGACATTAAAGATCAGTTCTATGAGAGGCGGGAGTCAGTCACTGTAAAATCCCAAAATAAGGTTTGGCTGAAGAATAGCTGTCTCTGTATCGTTGACACGCGATGTTCCCCAGTTGAAATCAAAACAAGGGGATTTAGGGAAATGACGGTTCTAAATTTCATTATATCCACAAATGTACATTATTACCTAAACAAATATTACCGCTCAGTTATTCAACCAATATGTGTCCACTCAGTAATCGATCTAATTTACAACAAATGGACAAATCGATAAGGGATATATCAAGTAAAAATCCGTTCAAAAGATAATAGTTTGTTGCTTTATAACACAAAGTGTTTCCAATTCTGGAAAAGTGCTTCAATTCACAATCAAAATGCACGTTCCCAGTCAAATCAAGCAACACAATCAAAGAGGGAACAATCAATATGGCTGCCGCCAAGATCAATCATCAACTAAAACAACATAGATATAGTTCAGAAAGAAACACAGGAACTCAGTGAGAGAGAAAGATAAAATGCTCAAACTGTTATGAAATGAAACATTACAATCTCAATTGGCATCAAAAAGACTAACAATAATGTAAAACTAAAGAAACCATTAAGAATAAGTTTCAAATGTATGCAAGGAGAGATTTTCACACACGAAGCCGGCAAAATGGATCTTACAATTATAGTGAAATTTCCAAGAAAGGATCTCACCAACCTGATGTGAGACCTAGGCATCAAAATTGGAATAGATAACACATTATATGAAGATATCATAAGACAACATTTACTGAGGGAGAGAGAAAGGAAAATGAGGAGTGATCTGAAAATATACGTACATTCAACAAATCGATTGTGAGGGTCACAATATTCCCATACAAACGCATACACACAGCTACATGCATCTCACCGAATCACACCAAGAAGAACCAGTCGGATCATATTTGCATCAGTAAATAATTCACATTAAAGATAACTGACTTCACCTAATACATTTGACGACGTTTTACAACAAATTGTCAGCCAAATTTTGCTCCATCTATGTGAGACATGAAAGCATTCAACAGAAATGTTAAAAGAGGTCGGTTATTGTTAGTGTGTAAATTAACTCCCAGTGTGGCATACTACTTTCGAGCTCTGTTAGTAGTCAGAGAAACTGTTATAAAGTTGTGAATATATATGATGTACTAAATGATTTATATGATATCGTGTTTTATAAGCATATCAATCTGGTGATGAAGGCTGATCTTCTTAGCAGAGTTGTAGATACTGTAGACTGAACAACTCCTAAAGTCCAATGAGATGTTATTCAGAATTATTATGGACCGATCAATGTTTCACTTGCAAACTGATCAAATAATCAATTGATAGCTTTTCTACCACAACTGATTAGTGGCATGCCTAACTTGTTCAACGAACAGTTCACCCACAACTTGTTTAGTTTCCATCTTGAAAGTTGAAGTACGATGTTAAAATGGATTATAGAGTTTCTTTTGACTTCATCACAATAGAGTGCTTTATGGGAAAGTTTCACAGCAGGTGTTTATACACCGATATATTTCATGTTGCTTAAGTTTCATTTGGCAACATTTCTTAGAGAAAGAAATAGTTTGTTTTCTGTGGAAAACAATCAAGTGTGTGTATGTGTATGTATGTTTGTTTTGTAGAAGAGAGACACAAGAATCTCAATCATTCAACTTAGTATACTCGAAAAAAATGCATATAGACTTCATAGGATGCTGTAGAGATCACACCTTTGCTTTCTTCGTTAGGATGACAAGTTGAGTTCTAGAGTACACATGATTAATCCTAAATTAATGTATATAACAATCTAGATAAACTGGCAACTGTTTTGCAATGCTTATATAACTCACTGATCGCGAATAGCATGGTTAGCAAAATGTGGGATGTTATTGAATTAAAATCTAAAGGCAATATGATGTTCGCACTGTCCAACGATTCAATTCTAGGCTTTGAGGCTACATAATACTCTTGTGCATTTAAAATTCATTGAATTAATCACTCTTGCTGATAGGGAATCTTTATTGCCATGATGCACATCATGTGAATGATTCTGTGTAAAGTGATAATGTTTTGCCTTCATTTAGTGTAAACATATACGAGTCTACATCACATTGATTTCCAAGTTGGTGGGTCTAAACAAAGAAAGCAGTTAAATAACTAGTTGTAAACTGTATGGAACTCGCAGATTATCACTTGTAAAATATCACTTGTGAAATAATGATGAAATGGTTCGTTCATTGTGAATATGATCAACCTCCCAAGCTCATTCGATCTAAACACACCTAAACAAAAACTATGAGTTGATCAGCTACCGACAGTTTGTCATCATAATCACATGTAAATCCAACAAAATATATGGCAAATCATTTTTTAAACCAATAGTCATCAACGTTAAATTGCAAATCTCAAGAAGGATCACCCAAACCACTAGATGGAATTGTCTGTTTGCTGAATTAACCGTGTCAAACCCGGATTTCTTACGTGCTGCCCTATAATGTTAACTGTGTACTTAAAACCCCATGAGTATTTGCAAATCCTCATAAGTGGTATAAAAACCTGCTTATACACCCTTAAGTCCGTCCAGCAGATAATTGGTCACATTGTTTCTTGCTGTTTCAGCCTTAGTTTATATCAAGAAAAGTAACGACAATCAGTTCACACTATACAGAATATCATTAGATCTATTCGAATTTAGAATAACATCAACCAGCATATAAGTGAAGTGAATACGTAAGTCAAGTAGTAAGTAGAGACTTCAGGTGGAGATGGGTGAAACGTGTACAGGGAGTTTTGTTATTTCAATGAATATCAACGGACAAGTGTTTTTCTAGTTTTGTTCGTTTTTGTGGAGAATGTGAAGATAAAGATACTTGTGATTGAGTCCAATAGAAATGGAGACGAATCTCATCGTTTCGTGCTAATTCGTGTTGTTAATACTGTCTAGGAACATCTGTTGACAGTTTCTGAATAAATGATGATGCCTTGTGTCTTCTGTTAGCCATATGGTTCACCAACACGAGCGGGGTAGTGGTTCATTATGCTATTACCAATTTGGTTAAGCCTGTTGAGGTTTATTAGCTCGAAACTGAAACCCAATTCAACACGTTTTCTCCTACTTGTTTAGCAGTTGAAATTATTTAGCATCGTGTAACAATGCTTGAAAGCTATGCTTGATTTCCATTCTCATCGATAATGATAGTGTTCAATAGAGGGTATTATTATCGAAGAGGTTTCCGTTGATTCACAATTTCTACTTGATTCTCTCTACATAAATGAGTGCCAGTGGTTACTGAATTGTGAGACCTAGTTGTTAGGTTTGTTTTCGCATATTTTAACAGCTTTGACAACGATGTTCACACAGTCTTAAACTGATTTGTACTGAATTCAGGTAGTTGTGTCATCGATGAATGTACTCCAACACTTCATACCACAACAGTGGAAGAATTTAGGCAATATAAATTGAATGACGTTAAAGTGATCTTACTCGAAGCCAAAATCACATCTACAGTTTATAGAGGAAGACATATGATGAGGCACAATCTAAGAGCAGATATATTTCTATACTGAGAAGAGAATTTCTAATGTCAAGTGTTCATCGATTCTGATGTGACTGCTGAATTTGTGATTACCATACACGTATACATTAAATTGACAAAATAATCACATGCTAAACTGACAAATACACAATCCGACGAATCAGAACAAGTGACTTTTTATAATCTGAATCACTTGTAGTGATAAGTGATAAATGAATACGTGATATCTGGTCAGAAATAGTAGCATAAACGAATAGAATCAACCCGCTTCATCAATAATCCTTAAATCTTATTAAACGAAACCTGTAGTCGTCACGATCTTATCACATTTAAATCATGAATTTCAACTCAGTGTTTTAACGTGAGTGATATAAATAGACCTACGAAGGTCGGTTTCACAATTTGATGAAGAACAATGCCAATTAGTTTAGTGTTCCTCTTTACTATAATATCTTGCTCAACAGTGTGGTCACTTGAAACACTGGTAAATACAACCGTTAATCACACAAATTCAAATGGCTCACAAACACAAACAAGACTTTTTTATAGTCGGGTACCGTCAGTGGAATGCATGAGATTATTCAGCTTCTACAATAACAGGAATTATTGGATTGATTTGTGCGACAGTAATGCATTACTTTCACCCTTTCTAAAGAGGTATACAAGAGCAGTTTGTTCACCACCCTCCACCGGACGCTCCAACATTAAATACTGGATATTATATTCGTAAGTTTCTACAAATAACATAACTATTCTTTTTACGAAATTTGTATACTGAAAGTTTCTTGTGAGTCTCATAGGTGGTGACAAGTGTTGTCTGAACATTATTGGTAAGATAAATTGGACACCAAATTAAGCTGAAATGTAATGTTTCGATAATAGTCGTTCGACAAATCAAGGTTGTGAGTAAATGGAATAGCCACTACTCATTTCTAAACACTTTGGAATATGACTGAGCAATGATACGAATAGATTGAATTTCAGGATGTACACCATGACAATTTGAGTGGGTGATCTTAAGATTATTATTTCTGTGTGTGAGAGAAGAGTCTAGGTCTAGTCTCTTCTGTCAGGACCATTGATATACGATTGTGAGTAGTCACATACTAGGAGAAAACTACTGTTCACTGCCTCCCTATTCCAGTGGTTGTGTAATGAAGTTCATTCATCCATGTTGAAGATGAAATTACCCAATCCCGATAACAACCTATGGAAATCTTGATTTGAGCTGAAGTTGATGGTATCCAACAGCAATGTAAATTGAATCATTAGTTACCCTGATTTGATGAACTACAGTAGGAAGAACGTCTCAAGATTGACTTGATTTTCTAAACTAAGTCTCATAATCTACTGAGATTATTATCGAAGGCTTAATCATATGGTCACTTCACGATGCTCATATTGTATATTATCAATTCGATTATCTACTCAAAATTTCACTGACGATTAAGGGAGCTGAGTGGAAACAAAACAGCGAAGTCCCTATGTACAACATTGAACATTATGTGGTCAATGAAATTTCAATCATTTGATGCACTCAATGCGTTGTGTTTAGCATTTACGGTATCCCAGACTAAATAATGTTCATTGGCCTATTAAATTCGAGCACAGAACTGTATGTGTGAAACGGAAGGTATATTTCAAATCGAGTACATAAATGAATTCACACAGAAAATTACTCCATGGAAGGATTTCTTTCAGCAAAGTCATGTGGAAAACTGTACGAATGTTCACATGTATTAAATTACACATATCAAAATAGTTTATGTGTTCCTAATAACATTAGATTGAGAGAAGTAGATGAACCCTGGAAGTACATGATGTTCAATATGGTACTTTTAACTGAAGACGATATTGAGGTTATCCATTCAGCATGCACGTATGCCTAACATGTGTAATCCAGTGTTGTCGTGAACATCAACACTAGGAGACTGAAGCCCTAAGATATGTAATGTTATATTTTTTCAAGCATTAGTATGATATGTTGTGATTAGAAATCGACTATACTGGTAATTTGTGTATAAAAGGAATATCGTATTCTAAGGTGGGACGCAGAGAAAGAAGTTACGACTATCGTCGGTATGATTCATTTCGTTGGAGATTTTATTCAACATGGTTAGTTTGTGCATACTTCAGTTTAGTTAAGTTACTACAGATGTTCAATGTAAGGTAAATAATTCTAACTGTTTTGTTTTCCAACCATTTTCAACAAAATTGAAACTAGTGCTTGATCGCATTTGTATTCTTATTACTGTGTATTTGTTTACAGACGGGAGGGTTTTCGTGGTCGGCATATATTCGTTCGACCAGATACATGTATTACGGATATGCACCGAAATGGAATACGATCTGTTGGATCCATAATGAAGTGTTTAAGATGGTCTCAATACAATATTAACTCACATTGTAATGTACCACGACAGTCATCGTTGATATCTGATGAAATTCCGGAAAATATTGTTGAAGTGAATCAAGAGTTGAATCCGGGAATCGACACATCCAATCAATTCGATCTAAGTACTCAACAGAATGACAGTGCAAATAACAATGTTATTATCCCATAAATCCATTACTTCCAACTACTTTTGCTATCATGCAATCACAAGTTAACAATCAGATTTTAATTAACACTATCAAAACTTTTAACTATTGCGTAGATTAATGTATTAAAGTTTGTCAATAAAAGTCACATGATTTCAATGGTATGATTTGTTCCGTTATTTTAGTACAGTATTTTCTAGTTCAAATAAATTACACGGAGTGAAATGTTCTGGATTTGCGTGCACAAAATGCGTGACAGTTTTGACGAGGGTTAGATTATGCGAGTGCTCGAAACACTCCATTTTCATCATTATTATTATTATCTTTTAAGGCAAGAATGAGTTCTTTACTTAGGATTGAACAGAGAAGCCTTATCGGTAGAACTGCCATATTTGTTTTACCAACGCAATCAGTAAGTACGCCATATGGCTACACAGTTTGTACGCTCATAAACGTATAGTAATATTGATCGTAGTAAAATGAACAACAGAAGAGAAACAAGATGTGTCGAGAGGATTCGAAGAGTACTAAGATATTTCAGAAAATCAGTAGACAATGAATGACTGATCAACCAAGTTGTTTTATCAATCCAATCGATGAACCATCGGAATCTGAAGTCATTCAGAATTAAACTATATTATTCGACTGATTAGGAAGCACTAATCATATCGATACTGATCTGGTGAGAGAAAGCTCAGTGTTGTTGATGAAGTCATGATTATATACTGGGTGACATTTCTTGTATGGTAATAACAGTGTACAATCAATGTGGACAACATAAAATATTCCTCTACCGAATGAATGATATGTGGATTAGTCAAGTTTAGTCAGACGAATTTCGAAAAGTAACAGATAAGTGTTACTTGACACCTCACGAATTCACTTCAGACGTAATCGGTTCCCACACATTATCTCAGATCAATCGGTCATACTAACTACATAACACAAACAAGCATTTTGGATAAGTTTGATCACATACTTCATACTTTGAATTTGTCTAGAGAATATTTGAATGGTGTTGACGAAACTCGAACGTATTCCGTGACAAAACTTCGCCTACCAATAACACATCCATTATTCATGTCAATACAACTAACCTTACCAACCTTATTAGGTCTCACTCCATAGGATTTTCTCCCAATACCACAAGTTTGTGTACATGTTCGATCTCACTGATAAAACTGAGAGCTAATCACCGTGCGTCAAGTTCACGTTCCATTTCCATTGTAGGATAATTCATGGTTCACAAATTAAATAGGTGTTAATAGTTTGATTTGAAAATGTTGAAGTTTGAAGTCAGTGTTGAGTTGAAGATTATTACTTCACAAATTTGCGTATTCAAATCTGACTAATTACGTAATGACAATATCCCGGACTTAGAAAATGTCATACATGTGATCCGTTGACACATCATTTCTTACAGACTAAATATTCTCCACGTCACATGTTCTATTTTAAAATGGTTGATGCAATGCGACTTCTCAACCTACTGTGATGTGGATTATATAAACCCATTTATGCTTCCATGATTAAACAGACAAATAATGTTAGTCAGTTTATTCCTACTTATAAGACTAGTTTCTTGTCCAACTGTGTATGCACTCGAGAGCAACCATAGAACAACTGTGGCCAATAACAATGCCAGTGAATTGAGGTCATCATCAAATCTCCTGAACTGGAGAAACACAATATCACAATGTGTTCGATTGTATACGGGACCAAATGAACTTGGTGATTGGTTTGATATATGTGATAGTAATGAGCTACTCTCATCCATGTTTGTTTGGAGGGCACAATCGATGTGTACATCTGGAAATACGAATCCAATCAGAACAATATATTGGCTTATATATGAGTAAGTTTGTCCAATTTTATATGAACCATTGTGAGGTTCATGTTGTGAATGTGTATCTGGCGAGATTTATACTTTTATTCATTAATTCTTTCCTCATGGTAATAATATGGGCATCCATATGTCTTATATGGTTTGACAATATTGTCAATCACTGAGAAACTTCAATAAACACATCACACATTTCATGAAGTAACGGCACCGAGTTCATCGAAAAACATTGAAATTTAATAGTTATGCCTATAGTTTGCAATTCATGATACAATCTCAATACACTCTTGTGATGGATTCCTGTACTCTATGTGGAAAATCTTATATTTGTACACAGACAACACACTGTCTGATGAATTTCATTTTGTTGTATAGAATTAAGAGAGATTAGTTGTCTGGAGACACAAAAATAATTTCATGCAGTGATGATGAGACGTGATACACTAGTGTGTATAGTGCTGCATTTTTCACTCGGTCGTCCTTCCAATCAATGTTATTAATTTATTCTCAAAATTTGACCGATTGATTCGCTTTAGATATTCCTACAACATGAAGAGTGGAAAGAGTGGTAACTCTGTTTCGAATATTTACGGATTATGGGAGGTAATATGGCTAATTTTGTGGTGCTTGCATTATCTTTTACCAAAGAAAATGAAAAGAGAATGCGATAATAACCGTCTAAATATTAGTTAATTTTGTTCACGTTCGCTGACTTCGTTGGTAACGTAAACACATATGGTTTTCAGAAGAACACGTTATGTGCTTATTCGTGACCAAATGACGGCTTGCAACTGACGGTTTATTTGATCTACACATAGCTGGCATTTATTGAATGAATAAGGTCTATAATAGATCGAGAGCAATTACATTGCACAGAACTATGATGTTTTCGTATCTATAAAGATACTAAAGTATTTATCATCATGACTAATTTGTGATGTTCATGTATACTTTTGCACGATTTTATCTCTCTTCATCCAGACGATCCCATTTTACAGGACCTTACATACTACTCGGTCCCAGTAGATGCATTGATGATATACGTCAGTATAAATTTTTGGCGACTACGTCGATTCTCATCTGTGTAGAAATTGTACGAACGAAACTGGATGTTCTCGTTTCATGTCAATATCCAAAACAACCGTGGAGGCAATTTTTCCAAGTAAACTGGCATTCTGACAATAAAGTAACATCTAAGCAATCTGTTACAGTTGGAATGAAATCAGCTGATGAAGTGAAGGCTTCCTCCATGGAAAACATGCATAGTTTGACAGAACTTCAGAAAAACAGTATCAACAATAAATGATTGCAAGTACAACTTCTCTTTTTAATTGTTTTCGTCAAATATTCAGGTGCACATGGATATCACTCAACCATGAGGGATCTTCAAATGATGTTTGAAGTTGTTTTAAATCAATGGAGGCAAGTAGTTTGACCAGAATCCTTAACATGACGATGGATATTCATTGATGTTTATAACGGATAACAGTTCAATATCCATTGTTAGTGACATATATTATTGTAGAAAATGAATGGTAAACACCGTATTTCAAGAATACGTGAATGATGGTGTTCTAAACACTTTGACACTAGTTTGCCAACATTTTATAAGCCGATATGTAATCATCAAGTTTTGAAAATGTAACTTATCAGTCTCAGTCGTGACGATCAGTAAAATTTGTATCCAGTGTTGCCCAATGTTCCAGTAGACAGTTGACTGAGGAAGTAGAATGGGTCGTTTTGTAAGAACGTAGTATTTATCCATTCTGTGTTGTAAGTGAACATCCTGTTCTCCAGAGGTGTATCACTTGACTTACTATTCGAAATATTATTGTAAATAACGTGCAGTTTTTATATAAATAATGAATGTGTATAGGTTTTCAATGGATCTACAAAATAGCTGTTGTGCATAATTCCTTGATGATCAAACACGAATCTCTAAACATACTTTTTGGAAATTGTTCTGTCCAACGTACCTATTACGACTTTTGAGCACGTACACATAGTTTCGATTCGTTCGAATAGCTGTGACTATGGCGTTATCAATACGTTCCTTCAAACCAGTTTGTATTACTCAGTCGATTACTGAAAGTACCAGCTGTCCAAGTGCCATTTTCAAACGAGTGAAAATAGGTGGGTTTGATAGACTTCTTATGTTCACACAGCTTTCAGCGGAATAAGGCATTTCGAAGTTTATCTTTAAATTACATTACATTACTAAGTAACCAGTCTCACATCTTTAATTGTATGTGCCCTCTGAAAACATTTTGAAAACTTTCATAAGGTGGAAAACTAGTTAATCTATTTATTTGGACTATGAATTGTGACGATGAAATAGTACTATAAACTTTGGTTTCTGACTCCTATTCAGCCTCCGTGTCAACCTTTTTTATGTAGTATTTGTAGCCAGTGAGGTGCCTTGAAGCGGAACAAAATTACTTATGCTACAGATTCTATTGTTCTTTATGGAAAAACAAATTTCATCCACATTTAAAATCAAGTGACTAGCAGCTGATTGCTACTGACTTCTAACAAGTAGTTAACTCTAAAAATATTGAAAAATTATGCGACCGATTTATGTGGGACATCTTGATCAATGTACTTAGCTTATTAACTGGTTTTCACCATATCAACAGATTTTATTTTAATCATGCAGGACAGCATTGTAAATTCTAGATGATAATGACAAATGCTTACTTTCATCGAAGTGAAACTCTAATGTGAGATTTAGGTGAGACTGTTGCTTTGTTAATTAGAAATTCAATGTCGATTAGTTATGAAGGCAGTACATTCATTCTGCCTACGACTCGTAACCTAAATGATTTGAATGCAAGTATTTCATTGATTATTCACTGCCTCTATGCTACGGTCTGGCGTCAATCGTTTCCTTAACTATGTACATATTATGGAATGTATTGACGACCCTCTATGCATTCTATGTACTGAGGAAACATATACTTGGGTCTGTGTGCATCATTACATATATTGTAGTGAACAGAAAACTGGTTGGGGACAATAGATTGTATTTAAGCAAAAATTACAGACTATCTCAATAAATTCTGAAAACCATACAATGGACAGTCAATTTGCAAATTAACAACCAATAGTCTCAATCCTCACTGTTTCTTCTCTAATTCCAATGTTCGTGCATTTTCCTACCGATTGCGCTTCGTTTCAGTTCTTTCCTCTTCGGTCTTCTGCCAAAATACATTCTATGTCTGACCAACACTATATACTACTTATATAGATATAAGTAGATCACACCACAATATGAGTACTATGGAATGTGGCCGTTTGCTTCTTACTGTGTAAAGTTGAATCGAAGTCCCTACCTTCACAAAACTTATATGGAAGTGAACCGCTTACGTGTCCGTTTGCATTGGTTTCTCCAATGCTTAAGTCTTACAAGTCCTTACAATAGCTCCTTTCTGTTCCCGAAGGTTGATCAACATTTCTACTTGTTCGGGTGTGTAATAAGTATGGAAATCGAAATCCATAATATCCAAAACGGTTACAATAACCAACTACATTTCGTCTAGTATACAATTTGTAGTTATGTATTCCTCCACTTCAGTAACTTTCATGTTGCCCTCCATTGATTTGTATTAATGTCAGTTTTCGTTGTGTCAAATGTTTCTTTCCAGGGACCATATATATGTAGTAAATTGATACGTGATAGCAAACAAACAACATATTCCACTCAAGTTCAAAATCATTTAACAAGATTGACCTCTAGTAATCTTGACCAGAATGGGTCAGGTCGTGATATCAGTGATCGATTACTAAGTAGTTGAAATTGTGAAATGATATTAGTGATTTAGTGTTTCATGTGACAGACAATGATCAACAAGCAGTCAATTTGTCATGTGTATCTGGTGGAAATCATTGCATTCTGTTTTGAAGAAGACGTGATAATTAGCAACTTATTTATATTCAACATTGACATTTCGTTGCAAAACTATAACCAACTTCAAACTATTCCAAGGAGTCAAATTACAGATCAGAGGGGATTTTGTGGAGAATTTAGTATTTTCACAGTTGAAATCATCCGTCAATTGAAGCTAGACCACCATGGAAAACCTGGAAGCACTGGACGGCCGTTTCGTCCTATTATGGGACTCCTCAGCAGTGCTCATCCACGATCCCGCACTCGCGAGATCCGAACCCAGGACCCACCAGTCTCGAGCCAGAGCTCTTAACGGACAGACCACTGAGCCGGCATCCGACCGTGTTAATGTCTAACTTCAACTAATCCACTATTTTGAGCGACCGTTCACCAATTGTCTTCAGTGAGTCTATCGGTTAAGGTCTCTGGCTTGAGACTGGTAGGTCCTGGGTTCGAATCTCGCGAATCAAATTACACAAACAGTATGATAATATTTCTTGTTGTAGCCTAATATGTCGAAAATGTGTACTTCTGACGTCTCGTAACAGTATAATTCACTTCTTCACCGTATATAAATAACCGAATTAAACAAACACAATTTTAATTAATGTAAACGAAACAATGCATAGTCTTTTTGGTGCAACCAAAATCGTAAAAGTTCTGAATATTTCAATGTCAAGTTAATCTTGATCAAGGTGAATTTGAATGACTTGTTACTCTATTGATTTGTGTGTCGGGAATTGGGTATGAGAAATGTATGTATTAGTACAATCCAGTAGTGAAGTTGAAACTAGGTGTGTGTGTGTAGACTGTGTGGAAGATAAATAAGGCCAGATATGGTTGTTTGGACAAATAGTCCAGGTTAGATGAATATTCTGGCTTTCTTTTCTATTGACGGGAGAATAATTTAAAATTATGTGGAACACTTCAGCTACTCGCCTCACGTTGTATTTGGAAAAGACCTTCTGAAATATTTCGATTATCATCAATTTCGGGATCTTTGAAAACAGCATATACTGTTATTGCTGATTTAACTTTTAGCCTTTTCAACAATCTTTCACCTCATTTGAATGTAAAAAAGAATATATTCTCCGCATAACGGAACCCGATGATCTAAGATGTTATTAATAACCCTCTACCCATTGCTCAATTTATTTGAAACTATCAAGTCCAACCTTGGCACTAATATTTTAAACTCTATGTTGATTTGAAGGGGTTTTTGTGGATATTTCACTATTTTCATAATTGAAGGTAGACCGCCATGGAAAACCTGGGAGCACTGGACTGCCGTCCTATTATGTGATCCAGCACCTACCAGCTTCTCGCCGGAGCACTTCGAATCTGGCGGGTGCGGGATCGTGGATGGGCACTGCTGAGGAGTCCCATAATAGGACGAAACGGCCGTCCGGTGCTTCCAGGTTTTCCATAGTGATCTAGCTTCAATTGACTCATGATTTCTATGTTGATTTGTCTAATAAGTGCATAATGAATGATTTTACATAGATGCATGATCTCCATCAACTGGTTAATCAAAGTGATTCCACAAATAATTGATGGTGATCATGAGAACTCATAGAAGTTCAGCATATCAATCAACTTGTGTTTTCAGGAAACATATGTGCTAGAGTGAAATGCGTATTAAAAAGAAATGAATACACTCTTTTATTGATTACCACTTTTTCTTTTCATACCATACTACTTGTTATTCTTCAGTAGATCAAGTTATCATCAATCAATTTGAAGTCTTTTCCTCTGATTTCTCTGTTAAAATGAACTGCTTATCCTAAACATTGTCGATTTTTCAAAAGTTTTGAACCAATTTATTGTTTGTAGTTGTATTGCTTCCCTCTTTTAATTGTTTACTCCTTTTGAATTATTTTACTCATCAGAAATTTGTTTTAAACAGCTTGTCTATTTCAAATTGATTCACTCCATTGACTACTAATACGTTTCTTACTCCCTCGAGACAATGAGACAGAAGACCGAACAACTGGGATTTTAAGACACTTGAATCTTCATTAGTGAATTGAGAGAGTCTTCATGGTCGATTCGTCCATTGCAATCTTTTCATTTAGCCACATTATCCCATATAAAACATAGTCATGTCATCACTGTTATCTTATCCTTTACTTGACTCTTTTACAAGTAGGATGAATCGGGTAGGCAGTTTACGTGGTGGACTAAACTGTTTTCATCCTGTATTATTAAGCATTCACTGATCAACTTGGAAGTGGGACTTGTGGATTTTGAGTATCGACATGAGAGGCTGATTGTAGCCAAAAAATAATTTAGGAAAACGTTTATCGTTTATATTACACACAGGTAGCGGATCAACTTTGATGGATTTTATTCAAGATAACAGATGAAAGTGATTAGCCTTATGAGTATTATCCTAATTGAGTTCAAGATTCTGAATTACGTCTGAGTTTGTAAAACACTCCGTTATTGACTGACTTGACGAATGACTCAGTGACTGATCGTGGATACGCAACAGTTGTAGGTCACGAAACATTGGATAGATGTTTGTTCTGGCAAATTTTATATAGGACCATGTGCGGTGAAGTCCCTTGAAGTCTTAGGTTATTCTGTGAAGAGCACTGTACCTGCATTTCACCCTAATTAACGTCAACTTTGATTTATAATTATCTGTCACTGTCCATAAGTATGACTGCAATAAGTGAATGTGAACAGAACAGTGATTTTGATATTTGAATGTTTGGAATTAGCGTAGGATAACATTCTCCCTTCTAAAATGGTAACCAGATATTTGAAGTTAAAGCGAGTTGGTGACATTGAGTAAAAGTGACCCATATCGGTCGACGCTGTGATGATAACAGGTTATCTGTGGTCGTGGTTTCAATGATGGAAGTCTTGCAACATCCATATTCGTGCCTAATTACCACCAACCATTTCGTTATGATAGACCAAAATGTATCTATCTACATTATGATGTCAGTTATGTGGATGTGAAATATTGGACTGTGTATGAGTGATTTTCTATTATTCACTCAGTTTCATAATACGTTGCACAGTGTGTCTCTCATGAATAACCTGTTTTGTTACCAGCAAGCAGTATTAGGCAAATTTGATTGTAATGCAATACCGATGGGGATCAAGAAACAACTTTAAAATTGGGGTGTAAATATAGAACTAATTACATCGTTTCCCCCCTCGTCGCTACTAATTTCAATAAGGAAAACGTATTGCAATTCTTAAGAAACGTTAGACAAGTGAGTAATTCACTCATGTCCCGTTGTAGATGCTTAACTTCTATACGAGTACTAAAACAATTGGTGGTTCCAGTATTGCTTAACTGTGACGTGCATTAACGAAACAAGTCAATTTGAAGAGAGTATTTTCACACATCTGTGAGAGGACTTGTACTCTCTAGAACAAATATTTGAGTACTGATGATTAGTTTCCATTCAGCTTCATGGTGGTCATCAAAAGAGTACAGGTCAAAGAGGTGGAAGGCATTTTGGTCGTATATGTTTTCTTGAACAGACCAAACGAAAGATATAAATCAAAGTGAATCGAAGTCATGCGGATAAGTTTATCTATTATATACAAGATAAAAGAAATGACGCGAAATCAGTGCAAGCTATACTACCTTGTGGTCCACTGTATTTTAAACTCATCCATCTTTGATATTTTCTGATTGACTGGGAGGAGACAAATGTTGCTCAGAGTCGTTAGAATTCAATATTCATATCGTGACCTCAACATTGCTTTCTTGATCCTGAATAGCTCAGCACCATAACTAAACATGAATGCATTTTTAGAAGAATAGGAATAAGTAATAGAGACGATCTGATTAAGTTTATAGTTCTATTTTATAGTCACAGTTCATAGTTCAAATAAACACATTAACTACCGTTTTCCACATTATGAAAGTTTTCAAAATGTTTTCAGAGGGCACATACAAATAAAGATGTCGGATTGGTTAGTTAGTATTGTAATGTAATTCAAAGACAAACTTCGAAATGCCTTATTCCGCTGAAAGCTGTGTGAACATAAGAAGTCTATCAAACCCACCTATTTTCACTCGTTTGAAAATGGCACTTGGATAGCTGGTACTTTCAGTAATCGACTGAGTAATACAAACTGGTTTGAAGGAACGTATTGATAACGCCATAGTCACAGCTATTCGAACGAATCGAAACTATGTGTACGTGCTCAAAAGTCGTAATAGGTACGTTGGACAGAACAATTTCCAAAAAGTATGTTTAGAGATTCGTGTTTGATCATCAAGGAATTATGCACAACAGCTATTTTGTAGATCCATTGAAAACCTATACACATTCATTATTTATATAAAAACTGCACGTTATTTACAATAATATTTCGAATAGTAAGTCAAGTGATACACCTCTGGAGAACAGGATGTTCACTTACAACACAGAATGGATAAATACTACGTTCTTACAAAACGACCCATTCTACTTCCTCAGTCAACTGTCTACTGGAACATTGGGCAACACTGGATACAAATTTTACTGATCGTCACGACTGAGACTGATAAGTTACATTTTCAAAACTTGATGATTACATATCGGCTTATAAAATGTTGGCAAACTAGTGTCAAAGTGTTTAGAACACCATCATTCACGTATTCTTGAAATACGGTGTTTACCATTCATTTTCTACAATAATATATGTCACTAACAATGGATATTGAACTGTTATCCGTTATAAACATCAATGAATATCCATCGTCATGTTAAGGATTCTGGTCAAACTACTTGCCTCCATTGATTTAAAACAACTTCAAACATCATTTGAAGATCCCTCATGGTTGAGTGATATCCATGTGCACCTGAATATTTGACGAAAACAATTAAAAAGAGAAGTTGTACTTGCAATCATTTATTGTTGATACTGTTTTTCTGAAGTTCTGTCAAACTATGCATGTTTTCCATGGAGGAAGCCTTCACTTCATCAGCTGATTTCATTCCAACTGTAACAGATTGCTTAGATGTTACTTTATTGTCAGAATGCCAGTTTACTTGGAAAAATTGCCTCCACGGTTGTTTTGGATATTGACATGAAACGAGAACATCCAGTTTCGTTCGTACAATTTCTACACAGATGAGAATCGACGTAGTCGCCAAAAATTTATACTGACGTATATCATCAATGCATCTACTGGGACCGAGTAGTATGTAAGGTCCTGTAAAATGGGATCGTCTGGATGAAGAGAGATAAAATCGTGCAAAAGTATACATGAACATCACAAATTAGTCATGATGATAAATACTTTAGTATCTTTATAGATACGAAAACATCATAGTTCTGTGCAATGTAATTGCTCTCGATCTATTATAGACCTTATTCATTCAATAAATGCCAGCTATGTGTAGATCAAATAAACCGTCAGTTGCAAGCCGTCATTTGGTCACGAATAAGCACATAACGTGTTCTTCTGAAAACCATATGTGTTTACGTTACCAACGAAGTCAGCGAACGTGAACAAAATTAACTAATATTTAGACGGTTATTATCGCATTCTCTTTTCATTTTCTTTGGTAAAAGATAATGCAAGCACCACAAAATTAGCCATATTACCTCCCATAATCCGTAAATATTCGAAACAGAGTTACCACTCTTTCCACTCTTCATGTTGTAGGAATATCTAAAGCGAATCAATCGGTCAAATTTCGGGAATAAATTAATAACATTGATTGGAAGGACGACCGAGTGAAAAATGCAGCACTATACACACTAGTGTATCACGTCTCATCATCACTGCATGAAATTATTTTTGTGTCTCCAGACAACTAATCTCTCTTAATTCTATACAACAAAATGAAATTCATCAGACAGTGTGTTGTCTGTGTACAAATATAAGATTTTCCACATAGAGTACAGGAATCCATCACAAGAGTGTATTGAGATTGTATCATGAATTGCAAACTATAGGCATAACTATTAAATTTCAATGTTTTTCGATGAACTCGGTGCCGTTACTTCATGAAATGTGTGATGTGTTTATTGAAGTTTCTCAGTGATTGACAATATTGTCAAACCATATAAGACATATGGATGCCCATATTATTACCATGAGGAAAGAATTAATGAATAAAAGTATAAATCTCGCCAGATACACATTCACAACATGAACCTCACAATGGTTCATATAAAATTGGACAAACTTACTCATATATAAGCCAATATATTGTTCTGATTGGATTCGTATTTCCAGATGTACACATCGATTGTGCCCTCCAAACAAACATGGATGAGAGTAGCTCATTACTATCACATATATCAAACCAATCACCAAGTTCATTTGGTCCCGTATACAATCGAACACATTGTGATATTGTGTTTCTCCAGTTCAGGAGATTTGATGATGACCTCAATTCACTGGCATTGTTATTGGCCACAGTTGTTCTATGGTTGCTCTCGAGTGCATACACAGTTGGACAAGAAACTAGTCTTATAAGTAGGAATAAACTGACTAACATTATTTGTCTGTTTAATCATGGAAGCATAAATGGGTTTATATAATCCACATCACAGTAGGTTGAGAAGTCGCATTGCATCAACCATTTTAAAATAGAACATGTGACGTGGAGAATATTTAGTCTGTAAGAAATGATGTGTCAACGGATCACATGTATGACATTTTCTAAGTCCGGGATATTGTCATTACGTAATTAGTCAGATTTGAATACGCAAATTTGTGAAGTAATAATCTTCAACTCAACACTGACTTCAAACTTCAACATTTTCAAATCAAACTATTAACACCTATTTAATTTGTGAACCATGAATTATCCTACAATGGAAATGGAACGTGAACTTGACGCACGGTGATTAGCTCTCAGTTTTATCAGTGAGATCGAACATGTACACAAACTTGTGGTATTGGGAGAAAATCCTATGGAGTGAGACCTAATAAGGTTGGTAAGGTTAGTTGTATTGACATGAATAATGGATGTGTTATTGGTAGGCGAAGTTTTGTCACGGAATACGTTCGAGTTTCGTCAACACCATTCAAATATTCTCTAGACAAATTCAAAGTATGAAGTATGTGATCAAACTTATCCAAAATGCTTGTTTGTGTTATGTAGTTAGTATGACCGATTGATCTGAGATAATGTGTGGGAACCGATTACGTCTGAAGTGAATTCGTGAGGTGTCAAGTAACACTTATCTGTTACTTTTCGAAATTCGTCTGACTAAACTTGACTAATCCACATATCATTCATTCGGTAGAGGAATATTTTATGTTGTCCACATTGATTGTACACTGTTATTACCATACAAGAAATGTCACCCAGTATATAATCATGACTTCATCAACAACACTGAGCTTTCTCTCACCAGATCAGTATCGATATGATTAGTGCTTCCTAATCAGTCGAATAATATAGTTTAATTCTGAATGACTTCAGATTCCGATGGTTCATCGATTGGATTGATAAAACAACTTGGTTGATCGGTCATTCATTGTCTACTGATTTTCTGAAATATCTTAGTACTCTTCGAATCCTCTCGACA
>NC_031495.1:3153086-3157129 GCF_000237925.1 Schistosoma mansoni
ATTTGAATCTCAAGGTCTTTGGGGGGAAGATAAAGAGTGTATTCACCTATGCCATTGTGTTCGATTCTGAGATTGAACTCATTGGTTTATGTCTAAAAAATAATACCGAGACAATGATAGTGTTTCGAGATGGTGGAGAACATTTGATCCTGAGGTGGATGAGTTTGATGGAGCATCCTGAAATTCAATCTATTCGTATCATTGCTCAGTCATATTCCAAAGTGTTTAGAAATGAGTAGTGGCTATTCCATTTACTCACAACCTTGATTTGTCGAACGACTATTATCGAAACATTACATTTCAGCTTAATTTGGTGTCCAATTTATCTTACCAATAATGTTCAGACAACACTTGTCACCACCTATGAGACTCACAAGAAACTTTCAGTATACAAATTTCGTAAAAAGAATAGTTATGTTATTTGTAGAAACTTACGAATATAATATCCAGTATTTAATGTTGGAGCGTCCGGTGGAGGGTGGTGAACAAACTGCTCTTGTATACCTCTTTAGAAAGGGTGAAAGTAATGCATTACTGTCGCACAAATCAATCCAATAATTCCTGTTATTGTAGAAGCTGAATAATCTCATGCATTCCACTGACGGTACCCGACTATAAAAAAGTCTTGTTTGTGTTTGTGAGCCATTTGAATTTGTGTGATTAACGGTTGTATTTACCAGTGTTTCAAGTGACCACACTGTTGAGCAAGATATTATAGTAAAGAGGAACACTAAACTAATTGGCATTGTTCTTCATCAAATTGTGAAACCGACCTTCGTAGGTCTATTTATATCACTCACGTTAAAACACTGAGTTGAAATTCATGATTTAAATGTGATAAGATCGTGACGACTACAGGTTTCGTTTAATAAGATTTAAGGATTATTGATGAAGCGGGTTGATTCTATTCGTTTATGCTACTATTTCTGACCAGATATCACGTATTCATTTATCACATATCAAGACAAGTAATTGAGATTATAAAAAGTCACTTGTTCTGATTCGTCGGATTGTGTATTTTCCAGTTTAACATGTGATTATTTTGTCAATTTAATGTATACGTGTATGGTAATCACAAATTCAGCAGTCACATCAGAATCGATGAACACTTGACATTAGAAATTCTCTTCTCAGTATAGAAATATATCTGCTTTTAGATTGTGCCTCATAATATGTCCCTCTCTATAAACTGTTGATATGATTTTAGCTTTGAGTAAGATCACTTTAACGTCATTCCATTCATATTGCCCAAATTCTTTCACTGTTGTGATGTGAAGTGTTGGAGTACATTCATCGATGACACAACTACCTGAATTCAGTACAAATCAGTTTAAGACTGTGTGAACATCGTTGACCGACAATTCCATCTAGTGTTTTTGGAAATCCTCCTTGAGATTTGCAATTTTACGCTGATGACTATTGGTTCAATATATGATTTGCCAAATATTTTGTACGAGTTTCATGTGATTATGATGAGAAACTGTTCGTAGCTGACCAACTATTGGTTTTTATTTAAGTGTGTTCAAATTGAATGAGATTAGGAAGTTGATGGAATTTACAAAGTATGAACCATTTCATCGTTAATTCACAAGTGATATTTTACAAGTGATAAACTGCGAGTTCCATACAGTTTACAACTAGTTATTTAACTGGTTTCTTTGTTTAGACCTACCAAGTTGGACTCGTATATGTTTACACTAAATGAAGGCAAAACATTCTCACACTTTGTACAGAATCATTCGACTGATGTGCATCATGACAATAAAGATTTCGTATCAGCAAGAGTGGTCATTTCAATGAATTTTGATTGCACAAGAGTATGATGTAGCCTCAAAGCCTAGAATTGAATTGTTGGATTTATATATAAGCATTGCCGAAAATTTGTATTTTATCTTCTAAACTTTTATTCCAACTATGTCTTCAAACCGATTCGATCCAATGTCCATAACGTAATGTGTATGACATAGCGTCTATGCAGAAGAAATGTCATCATTTGTGAATTTTTCAGACTTCAATCATCAATTTTTCCACAATTAATGTTTGAATTCAAATTCAATGAATTCCATTGATATTAATACTGAGTTGTATCGGTCTCATTTTATGCCTACAATTAAATACGTATTATAAGAGAACTAGGAACATGGAAACGAGTGATTATCAACAATCACCAGTTTATCTAGATTGTTATATTCTGATTAATTTCGGAGTAACCATGTGTACACTGGACTCAGTTTTTCATCCTAACGAAGAAAGCAAAGGTATGATTGTTAGATCCATTTTGAAAGTGAAAATCCCTCCATGCATACATTTGTGATTTCTTCCTTGTGGTTTCTTTATTTGTATATATTGTTAACTTTTTTGATGCTAATTAAGACTGTAACGTTTAATTTTCTTGGTTTTCCTATCGTTTCTATTGAGTCTCTATGTTCTTTACTGAACTGTATTTAGTTTGTTTTAATTGTTATTATTCTGGCGGCTGCCATATTGACTGCTCGCTCTTTGATTGTGCGGTTTGATTTTGACTGGGATCGTGCATTTTTGGTTGTAACTTGGAGCACTTTCCCAGATATTGAAACACTTTGTGTTATAAAACAGCCGCCTAAACGGAATCTTACTTGATCTATCCAGAAAGGATAAAATGACACTCACCTTTTTGTGTTTTCAGTAATTTTCATATATTTCTTACCACTTGGCTATTCATTGTAATTTAGATTGAATATTTTGGTATCAATTGTCGGTTGAATAACTGGGTGGTAATACTTGTTTAGGTAAATTTGTACATTTGTATATATGATGAAATTTAGAACAGTTATTACCCCAAAACACCTTGTTCTGATTTCTATGGGGGGGGGGTGCGCGTCTCTAATTTTACTCATCAGTTATTCAACAAATCAAACCTAGTTGGAAACTAGGTTTGGATCTTACAATGATCTCTACAGCATCCTATGAAGTCTATATGCATTTTTTTCGAGTATACTAAGTTGAATGATTGAGATTCTTGTGTCTCTCTTCTACAAAACAAACATACATACACATACACACACTTGATTGTTTTCCACAGAAAACAAACTATTTCTTTCTCTAAGAAATGTTGCCAAATGAAACTTAAGCAACATGAAATATATCGGTGTATAAACACCTGCTGTGAAACTTTCCCATAAAGCACTCTATTGTGATGAAGTCAAAAGAAACTCTATAATCCATTTTAACATCGTACTTCAACTTTCAAGATGGAAACTAAACAAGTTGTGGGTGAACTGTTCATTGTACAAGTTAAGAATACCACTAATCCGTTGTGGTAGAAAAGCTATCAATTGATTATTTGATCAGTTTGCAAGTGAAACATTGATTGGTCCATAATAATTCTGAATAACATCTCATTGGACTTTAGGAGTTGTTCAGTCTACAGTATCTACAACTCTGCTAAGAAGATCAGCCTTCATCACCAGATTGATATGCTTATAAAACACGATATCATATAAATCATTTAGTACATCATATATATTCACAACTTTATAACAGTTTCTCTGACTACTAACAGAGCGCGAAAGTAGTATGGAACACTGTGATCATACAACAGTCAGTGAGCTAATTTACACTCTACCAATAACTGATGTCTTTTAACATTTCTGTTGTATGCTCTCACGTCTTACATAGATTGGGCAAAATTTGGCTGACAATTTGTTGTGAAACGTCGTCGAATGTATTAGATGAAGTCAGTTATCTTTAATGTGAATTATTTACTGGTGCAAATATGACCCATCTGGTTCTTCTTGGTGTGATTCGGTGAGATGCATGTAGCTGTGTGTATGCGTTTGTATGGGAATATTGTGACCCTCACAATCGATTTGTTGAATGTACGTATATTTTCAGATCACTCCTCATTTTCCTTTCTCTCTCCCTCAGTAAATGTTGTCTTATGATATCTTCATATAATGTGTTATCTATTCCAATTTTGATGCCTAGGTCTCACATCAGGTTGGTGAGATCCTTTCTTGGAAATTTCACTATAATTGTAAGATCCATTTTGCCGGCTTCGTGTG
>NC_031495.1:3157329-3223978 GCF_000237925.1 Schistosoma mansoni
CATCATATCACTCAGTTTAATGCCCATATCGCAACTTGACAGATGGAATTCGGAAATGGTTAAGAGTTACTCTAAATACTGCCCGATAAATTTTAGTTGATTGTCTGTTCAAATGGCTCATTGTGGTAGTATGTATGTGATAGTGAGTATTGTGTGTGATGTGATAATGTGATGTTAGTGGTTGTGAATAGGTATGTTGATGGTGGGATTCGAACCGGCGCCGTTTAAAGGTGGTTCCCCATCCAACGCCTTAGACCACTCGGTCACACGGAAAATGATTGGAAATACACAAAACTTACTCATCAATTTCAACATTCCATTTCACCATCATCATGCAAATACACTCTGCTATTCACCACAACACTACACACTACACAACACATACTACTCACTCACTCACTCACTCACTCAATCACTCACTCACACACTCAATCACTCACTCACTCACACACTCAATCAATCAACCACACAACCACTCACCACTCATCACCCCGTGTCAATCCATCCACCACTGTCTGCTTCGACAAACTACGCAGTGTAACACGTTCAGACGATCAGTCAGTGAGGGAGAGTGTGTTTCATCCTGTCTGTTTGACACTTGTCCACTCAATGTGTCTGCATGCCATCCCACGTGCTGAATCAAGTTCACACTGAGTTAAGCAGCAATCGGCACACATCACAGTAGTAGTTGGATACAGTGAGGAGACGATGTTGTGTGTGAGTGGGACTAGGCAAGTGACTGTGACTGGTCGGTGTTGTGAATGAATTAAATGAAGTGTGGAAGTAACAGGGGACACGGGAGTGAGAATGTGGAGAGTGTGACGTGGTGATTGTGGTTTTGTTTGTGGTTGTAGTACTGTTTTTGTTTTTTCGTTGTATTTGTAGTTGTAATTGTAATAGTCGTAGTGTGGTGAACAACAACAACAACAACAAGAACACGAGTGGGGACAATCCAATGTATTGGAAGTGAAAATTGCAGAATATCTTAGTAAAATGTGAGAGGAAAACAGTAAATACTTAATTTGCAAAATATCAATGAACCTTGACTGTTCCTTTGCGAATGTCAATCAATCGTCTCACAATTCACTGTTCCTTCATTTCATACGAATCGCTTTCTGTTCCGTTCTTTCCTCCTGGAACTTCACGAATTTCTGCTGCCACACATTCTATTCCTGACTCGCCATATATACTACTTATATAGATATTAGTAGTAGTAGTAGTAGTATTCGTTGTTGTTGATGTCTGTGATGATGTTGGGCTGTGATTGTGTGATTGTGGTAGTATGTATGTGATAGTGAGTATTGTGTGTGATGTGATAATGTGATGTTAGTGGTTGTGAATAGGTATGTTGATGGTGGGATTCGAACCGGCGCCGTTTAAAGGTGGTTCCCCATCCAACGCCTTAGACCACTCGGTCACACGGAAAATGATTGGAAATACACAAAACTTACTCATCAATTTCAACATTCCATTTCACCATCATCATGCAAATACACTCTGCTATTCACCACAACACTACACACTACACAACACATACTACTCACTCACTCACTCACTCACTCAATCACGAAACGCGCGTCAAACTGGATTCCACTGATAGCCAGTGTCCATCTTTGCTTAGAATACTTGTGAATTAAGGCTATATCGAGGCAGACCGCACAGTATGCACATATGGCCAATAAGAGACTGATCAATTGCAGTCCTAACCATCAATGGGAAGATTCAAACAAACAATACCAAGTGAATTCATAATATAATACCCACTGAATGTTATTAGTGAGTTATTGGCTAACTTACACACATCAAAGTTCATAAATTCCCCCTTAGCTTTTTAAGAAATTAGTCTTCAGTATTTTCTCTTCTGTACAAAAGATAATTTATATCATGAATTCCTATTATCTAAAGAAATTGAAGAACAGTGAACATTTATTTCATCTTGAATTGGAACGTTTCAAGAGAATCCTCTTTGTTAATCAATATTCAAAGAGTTTACCTGTTAAAAGAAAGTTCCCCAGAGAGAAGAAACGATTAAATTTTAGAAAATTTCTGGTATCTCATACGAACAGAATATTCTGGAAAGTTTTAAGTGTCATTAAAACAACTGTGGTTTAAACTTATTTTTCATACCCGTTCCTACATAACCGAAGATTTTGTTGCACCTTCCATCGTTACACTCTTTAAACCTGTCACCTGACAGTGTTAATATTTTGTCACAAGTAACGTAACTGTTCATTACTGTAGGTTTACAATGAAATCACACTATCAAAAGTTTAGTTCAATGTGTAAATGATATCACAGCCCTTGATGAATAGTTTCTCGTTATGTTGTATCTTTATATATTCGGGCTCATAAGTCGGTAACGTAAACATAATGATCACTTGCTTCGATAGCGTCAAAAGATTAATTACCACTTTCTAAAGATTTACGGTTATAGTTTCAAAATTTATTAATAGAGGTAAAGAAAAAGACCTACAGTCCTCTTAATATCCTATGAGACATGCTAGTATCATTATGATTGATTTGTAATAAATACGGAATATTATCAAAAAGGGGGTTTTGTGGAGATTGTAGTAATTTAATAGTTGAATTCATGGAAAACATAGAAGTATTTCGCTCTAGTATGGGACTCGTCAACAGCACGAATCCATGACCCCTCACCAAAGGGATTCGAACCCGGGACCATTATTTTCATGAGCGAAAGCTTAACCGTGACCAGTGAAGCTAATCCGTGTCAGGTAGAGTCAAGTATCTACCTCAGACAATGGAAGATGGTCGCGCAATTTCGTGGATTGTTTGAAATTAAATATTAACACTGTTGAATGCCAGCTCAGTGGTCTACAGATTAAGCGTTTGTGTGCGAGACTGAAGGTCTCGGGTCCAAATCCCTTTGGTGGGGGTCGTGGATTTGTAATATTGAGGAGTCCCACAATAAAACGAAATGGCCATCCAGTGCTCCCAGGTTTTCAATGGTTGTCTCGCTTTAATCGACTTATAAATTCAACTATTAAAACACAGAATAGTCTTTTAAAACATTTCTACGAAAAATGTTTACTAAATAGTATGAATGAAAATAAATAGTGCTATCCATTACATAACAGTTGTCAGTTAAGAAAGTACCTGTGTGTTAACAAATGGTAAAAGTCACGTCTGTTTTCAATCCCAAATCATTGTACATAAAAATCTATCTAAACACTGTAATCTTCGATGCCTGTAGTACGGACTTTAGTACAAGGGTTATAATACATATATGGTTGTGTTTATGAACGATAAAACATATCAGACTTAAAATAATATAATATTCTTGTTTGTCAGAAACTATAATGTCTTATATGACCAAGGGACATGTCAGACATTCTTACACATTTCACATTTTTACACTACAAATCTCCACTCACTGCCTTCTCGTGGCATTACTGTTGTTTACGAAATTGAGAGAACGAAAAGCGAATGTCCGGCGTTTTAACCGGGTTGGTGAACACGGCAAGTCCACCTAGGGGAGTTGGAAAACCCTGATTCCAAACCAATGGTACACATAAGTTTCAGTATCCTAAGGGAACACATGGTGTATTAATCAATCGTAGAAATCCATGAATGAAGATTTCAAACATTTAAAAACTGATGACTATTTCTGTTGACATAATTCCAATACAACAAATGAATCATTAAATTGCTATTGTCAATGGTTAAAGGAACCCTGAATCTAGGTTTCGTGCTATTCGCCACTCGTCAATAAGGTTTATGTGTAAACCTGTGGGGACTGATACTCCCTGAGGTATTCCATCCAGTTACACCTAGCTTACCAACCACAAATGCTATGACTGAGCTAACCCGATCGTGAATGACCTCTTGTAGGACTAAGACGTATTTATAATTTATCGATCACTGAATAGTAACTAACGTCATGTACATCAAGTGCTTTTTAATTCTGATCATATACGATCGATCAAGTTAGTTTTAACAGCTGGATTCAATTTTTTTTATTTGAGCGGTTATATATTAAACTTTAGTCTTCAGTGTAGAGAGCTGGATCGTATTGCAGTGCCGTGCTTCGTTAATCGTTCACCTCGATAACCGTTATGATACAAACCTTAACGGTGCATAAAATCAGAAGGCAAAGAGAAGCGGCAGCTACAGTTTATTGTCAAATAACGCAGGCCAGAAAGTTATAAGCACATGAGCAAATATCAGCGAGTAAGCAAAAATGACGCGCATCGGAGATAACGGGTAAGCCAACTCGCTTTAATCAAGCGTTAATCAATATTTATAGTCAGATAAGAATAAGTTACAGACATTTGATGAATAAGATGAAAAATGTACATACATACGCTCATATAAAAACAGTCAGGGTTAATAAGTGAATAGTTAACAAAGTGAGAACGTGACTCAAGATAAATAAGTAAATTGGCTTGTCCAGAAGCTACAATAAGGGGGTATATTGGCCTTAACATATCAACCGACACTACAGTATTACGAACCAGATTCGCAAATCTGAATATGATAAATGAATGAATGACACATTTCAGAAAGGATCAAAGTTATAATATGTATTTTTCCAAAATACATCCATTGCTTTATAGTAAACTTATCAAATTTTCACTTGTGTTATTCTGAATACATATTTTGTTTTTCATCCAATTTCCCCTATTCTGAGGAGTCCTATAATAGGACAAAACAGCCATCCAGTACTTCCAGATTTTCCATAGTGATCTAGCTTCAATTGATTCATAATCTCAACTATTAACAATTACTATAATATCCACAAAAACCCCCCTTCTGATAATATTCTCATATTGACTTATTTTTTGTTCCTCTCTATACTTTATAGGATTTCTAAGAATAATTCAGTTACAAAAGAAAGAAACTTGTACATCAAACGTTCTTATCTATTGAATTCCTTAATTCATTCATCAAGAAAAAAAAAGAAAAACGAAAAGAGAAAAAGAAGAAAAATCTTTCGAAACAAATCAATAATAACATTCCTCCTCTTATCCAGATTATATTTTTACATTTGCTCAATAATTATAATCATCATCATCATCCTCATCATCATAATACTGATAATGATCACTGATAGTAATATCCATCCCCCCTCTTTTTATTTTATCCAATCTAATTTTCTTTTATTTATTCTTCTTTATTACTTTTTTTCTTCTTTCATTATTGATTCATTGGTTACGTCATATTTCAATGGACCCAGCAACATCAATAAAATCAGTTTATCTTACAACTTGTTATTATAACAATAACCATTACTACTACTACTACTACTATTATTATTACTATCATTACTATTATTATTATTACTATTACTATTATTACTATTATTATTACATACGATATACATACATATTACAATTAGGCAATTATTACTTTCAGGTATTTATCATACGATTACTCTAATGAATGAATTCAATAGATTACTGTTCATTGTAAAATAAAGATTACGTAATCAATGTAATGAGTAGTGATTACATATGTACAGATTAAGGTCATTCAATGTTATACGTAATAATAATAATAATAATAATCATTATTATTATTACTATTATTATTATTATTACTATTATTATTATTATTACTGTTATTATAGAACAATATTGTCAATATATACTTTTTATTCTTTATTATTTACAAAAGAGTAACATGGAGGATTGTTTAAATGACTGAAAAGAAAAAGGAATAAACTTGATTGTTTAAATTTTATTTTCAAGGTCATCTACAGTTAAATGCATATTAATTTAAAAATAAAATAAACAATTCAGAATTATGATTTGTTCATATTATTACATAATTTTTCAGTTATATATAGTTACTTAATTACTTACTTAGTTACGCCTGTTACCCCTCGTCGAGGAGCATAGGCCGTCCACCAGCATTCTCTATCCAACTCTGTCACAAACAATCCTTTCCAGTTCTTTTCAGTTAACATTCATCCTTTTCATATCTGATTTTATTTCCCGATGTAATGTGTTGTTTGGCCTTCCTCTTTTCCGCTTCCCTTCCGGATTTCAAGTTAGGGATTGCCTCGTGATGCACATTGGTGATTTCTGTAATGTATGTCCTATCCACTTCCAACGTCTTTTCCTAATTTCCTCTTCAACTGGAAGCTGGTTTGTTCTCTCCCACAGTAGACAGTTACTGATAGTATCCGGCCAGTGAATGTTGAGTATTTTGTGTAGACAGTTGTTTATAAATATTTGTACCTTCTTTACGATGAATGTAGTAGTTCTCCACATTTCAGCACCGTACAGCAGAACTGACTGTCTTGACGTTCGTATTGAAGATTCTCACTTTGAAATTAGTTGAGGGTTGTTTTGAGTTCCATATATTCTTCAGTTGTAGAGGAACATATGTAGTTACTGTATGTAAATGAAAAGTGAAGAAGAAGGAACTGTAAAACTTATTATAGATAAAATATCCTTAATAAGCTTGAAAAAAATATTGTGATGTAGTCTACTTACATACACATAAGTAGTATATGGTGATGGTCAGAGATAGAATGTATTTTGGCAGAAGATCGTTAAGGAAAGAATAGGAATGAAACGCAATCGGTATGAAAAATGCATCAACATTGAAATCAGAGAAGATGGACTGATATTTGTAGAAGAAACAGTTAAGATTGAGACAATTGATTGTTATTTTGTAAATTAACTGTTGACTGTATGGTTATCAGAATTTAGTGAGATAGTTTGTAATTTGTGTTTATATACATTCGATCGTCCCCATTCGTGTTCTTGTTCACTACACTATGAGGTGTTGACATTATTATTGGGAAAAATTGAGTCACTTCATATATTTTATTATCCTATTAAGGAATTTCGTGCAACAGTAGGTCAACAAACTTGATGAAGGCCAGTTTTTATGGATATTGACATGAAGAATGGTGAGTCTATGATATATATATAGACAACTTCTAACCGATACTAAATTGATTTTGAGAAATTTCAATCACTTATTAGTGTCGAAATAGGTCTGTAAATTACTTTGAGGACTCAGGATCAGGAGTCGGGATCAGGGATTAGAGTTGAGGCTGTCATCATCGATTGATATTGGCTTTAATTTAAGAATGCTATCTAGTCATACGGATTCATGAAATTCACGTAAAAATTCAAGGTTCATCAACATTTTATGGTCATACTTAAAGAAGTCATTCGTATTTACTATAAAATGGATTTATATAGTCGTGACTTCATAGTTCATTTACAATGACGATCAAATTATACTTTTTTAAACAAGTATCATACTGGCTGTTTCATATCCCACATCCTCAATATGTACTTAAATCTAATGTACCTACAATAAAGAATTGAAATTTGAATTGGTCTATAGTGTCTCCTAGTGGAACCAATAAATTTTCTTCTTTCTAGAAGTAAATCTTTAATGATGGGAATCGATCAAACTACTTACACAAATGAACATAGTAATGAAAATACTGACCTCTGTAGATAATTTTAAATGTTTTAACAGTGGATCGTTTAAAATTAGTGTACCACTACAGGTTATGACCAAGAGAGAAACAAAATTTGAAGTAACCAAAGATGGATAGTGGCTAGCAGTGGAATCCAGTTTGATGCGCGTTTCGTCCTATTTGGGACTCGTCAGCCGGATGTACCTGCATATCACAGTTGATTTTCACTCTCGGACTCGAACCCAGTACCTTTCGCTTCAAACGCCATCGCGCTATCCACTCGACCACTGAGTCCTGATAGCCACTTGCTTGTGCGATGGGGTTTAAACAAACAATACTAAAATGAGTTTAAAATTTGAAGTAATTTTCCGGTCTCACTTGTTTTACTCTGCTACATACGATGATCAAACATGGAATTAATTAATAACACGAATTCATACATTTAAACTGTACAATTACGAATACATTTTACAATAGGAACATTTTCAATCTTTAAGGAGAACTGACTCATATTTACAGGTTAGACTCATTGTCACTCATTACTATAATCAAAAGATTATCATCAAGGCATTCAAATCAAAAATGATCCTTGTGAGTATTAATCTATATCTAAAATTCACTCATTAAACGGTTCATACAATTTGGCCTCAGGTTTATTCTGGACATTCTAAGATAAAGATTAAGATCTCTGTAATGTCGTAAGTGTCCTATTAAGATTTACAAACACTGTTTCAGTTAATTAACTCTTGGCTATATTTCATCAAGATGCCAGATTACTAGTTCAATAACCGATTCTATTCTTTCGTTAAAAAATTTCAGTCAACATTCAGAACTCAGGTGACTCAATGCTTATCGTTTGATAGTTAAACTGTAAACATAAAATAAATATTCTTGTAATAAAATTAAACCCTACAGTATAAAAAAGTCCACTTAATGTAAGGTCAGCTGATCTAATCACTTGACATTTGGATTTGTCGTTCCATACTACGAGTAATAATAATAATAACAGTTTTATTTGGTACCATAAATTTCGTTACATCAAGGAATTCTACGTGTCTTACTCACTTACTCACGTCTCCTACCCTTCGTGGAGAAGCATAGGCCGCACACCAGCATTCTCCACCCAACTCTGTCCTGTGCAATCCTTTCCAGTTCTTTCCAGTTGCTATTCATTCTTTCGATGTCTGCTCCCAAATCCTTGAGCAATGTCTTCCAAGTTAGCGCTTGCCTCATTATGATTTCCAGAATGTATGTCCTATCCCCCTCAACCATCTTTTTCTAGTTTTCTCTTCATCTAGAAGCTGGTTTGTTCTCTCCCTACGATAGGTTGTTGTTGATGGTATCCAGTCAACGGACATTCAGTATCTTGAGTAGACAATTGTTGATAAATACTTGTACTTTTTTGATGATGGTTGCAGTAGTTCTCCAAGTTTCAGCTCCCTACAATTCTGAGTATCATTTATGCAATATTGTATTAAATTTCTCTCTAAAATACATTCAAATTGTTGTAGTTACTCGAAAGTTGAATTCTATAAATGTTTCTTTTAATCAGAAGGGGTTTTGTGGAGATTTCATTATTTTCATAGTTGAAATCATGAGTCAATTGAAGTTAGACCACCATCGAAAACCTGAAGGCACTGGACGGCCGTTTCATTCTAATATGGGACTCCTCAGCAGTGTGCATCCACGATCCCGCCTCGCGAGCGAGATTCGAACCTAGAACCTACCAGTCTCACGCCAGAGCACTTAACCGATAGTTAGTATCTGCCTTCAATGGCAAAAATTTACTATCACGTTAGGCGATAAAACCTCATTTTTCATCCATCAGACATTGAATTCATAAATTACAACATACTCATCCTTCTTTTGTTCAAAGGATATACAGAGAAGAGAATATCCTAACAAGTGCAGTGTTCCAGTTTGAGATCTCTTGTGTTTAGGTACATGACAGTAGAGATTCATAATTATTTAATTAAGACTGGAAGGTTTATTGCGGTTTATGCTTAATTGGAAAATAGGCGACTGGAACATTTAAGCAGACCACCGATGGAGAGTACTCATATAATATTTGAGATAAGCATGTTAGTTGAACACTTTAGTGTTCTGTTATGTAACCAGCATAATTGTAACATTCTCAAGCCAAAATATTTACATTTACTGTCAAATACATATATTTTTATGGTCAAACCTAGTGACCGTTGTATCATGATATGGATTAGTAAATCATATAGTAAATATGGAATAGATTCAACAAATGTCTTCTAAAGCATTTTTTACAGAAAACTTTGACCAGTAATCTAATATTAGCTTTTTTGTTATTTTTTGATCTATTTGTAGTTCATGAGAACTCAGATGGGCAGAACCAATTTAATGTAAGCAAAGATGGATAGTGACTAGCAGTGGAACCCAGTTTGACGCGCGTTTCGTCCTATTTGGGACTCGTCAGATAGATTTACTTGTATCCTACAATTAATGTTCACTCTTGAACTCTAACCCAGTACCGTTCGCTTCAAACACCATCGCGTTATCCACTTAGCTACTGAGTCAGTTTATTAGTTATAGAAACTACACTTGGATTTCATTATAGACATAATCATGGAACAAGTGTCTTGCTGCTCTGAATTCACCAGGCTACTAAAACCTATGATAACACCAGAAATATTACTATTAAAAAGTAAGTAAGAAAAGCTAGTCAGTAGTAATAAACTGGTGTTTGTATGAACTAATGATACCTTTGTATTTAATGACTACCTAATTTCGAATTCCAAATACAATACGTCCATTCGTGCTCATCTCACACTTCTTGGTTAAATTGCATTATTTCTGGGATTCCTAGTTTGTACTATACTCGTGATCATCACATAAACCTTATTCTAGAATGATCGAAAACATTTAATCTATGGTTCATTAATTCTATGACACTATGATATTTGTCTGATTTTAACATTTCAACAACTTTTGTTGATGGTTTTAAATAAAAGTATCAGCATGGTAAGTAGAGATGGATAGTGGCTAGCAGTGAAATCCAGTTTGCCGCGCGTTTCGTTCTGTTTGGGACTCGTCAGCTGGATGTACATACATCTCAGAGTTGATGTTCACTCTGGGACTCGAACCCAGTAACTTTCGCCTCAAACGCCATCGCGTTATCCACTCGGCCACTGAGTCCTGATAGCCACTTGCTTGTGCGATGGTGTGAAGTTCAAATTCATTTAGTATTGTTTATTTGAATCTTCCCATTGATGTTTAGGACTGCAACTGATCAGTCTCTTATTGACATATGTGCATATTGTGCATATTGCCTCGATATCTTTATTCAAATAGCTTGTTCTAATGCTTGTTTATCATTTATCATTATTATTATTATCATGAAAGATACTTTATTCTTATCTCTTAACTATTAAGTATACTTATTCCCCTATACTTCTTCTGTTTCTATGATCATCAACCTATTTTAATGAATGAAAAATAAAAAAGAACAACTGATTAAAGTAAATAAGGAGATTGAATAAAACAATATTATCTTTTATATATAAGTCAATGTCCAACGTTACCATTCAATGATCAATAAAATAGTATACAACTTTATAGATTAATTGTTTACTTAGTGACTGGACATTAAAAAAAATATTTATGTACAAGGATACTAGCTTAAGGCGATACATATGTATATATATGACTAATGAGTAATATTGATTTTTACATCATAATTTGTCTTGGTAATTTAATTTAAAAGTTTAGATAAGATGGTGGTTAGAGGTGGTCAACAGGAAACCTTGGACCCGGGTTTCGTGCTACTTGGCACTCGTCAGCAAGGTGTACCTGTAATCTTCAGAGAACTGGTGCTCCCTGACGTATTCGATCCCGTATCACTCAGCTTCACAGTCAGAGACGTTACCAATGAGCTATTCGGGCCGCGACCAACCTCCTGTAAGACTGAGATGTAATCACAATTGATTGATCACTGGATAGTGATCAATGTCATGCCTGTCAAATCCTTCTTTGCGCTGATCGAATGCTATCGATTATACTTGACTATTGATTATACTTTTTGATTCGTTCTGGACTATCATGATCTTGAACTGAAATCTGATATTGACCGCCCCCAACCACCATCTTATCTCAACATAGTGCACGCAGTGTCGAGCCACCTAGACTAGTGGCCACATTGCAACCTGATCGATAGCATACGATCAGCACTAAGAAGGACTTGACACGCATGACATTCATCACCACCCAGTGATCAATCAATTGTAATCTAAAAGTTCATAAGTATTATCATGTTACGTTGAAAAGCCACTGAACAAAATATTTCTTCATATTGCGAAGTTCGTTACGTGTTCTCGTTCTTATCCTCAAGATTTTCAATGCTCATTAAATGCACGGTGTCCCGAAATTGCCACCATACTTTTTTTTATTCATTTAGCCGATGGATGCTGTATATTACAATGAATTCATCAGTCGATCTAATCTAGAACACCATTGAAAACATGGAAGTATTGGAAGGTCGTTTCGTCCTAGTATGGGACTTCTCAACAAATCCCCATAATGATAATATGATCTTCGTTTTAGTTGTCTAGAGTTATCCTAAACTGTCTTCCATAAATATGAATAGTTTATTAAAGTAAGAAATATCGGATGGAAAGCGCAAATATATTATAAATGAACATTTAACATGTAATACTTAATTAAAATTACACAATATGCTGCACTCCTTAACTAAATGAATGGAAAGTGACCAAAAGTATCGGAAACGTTGCTGACAGCCTAAGCTTATAAATTTAAAATACCAGTAAGTCGCTTCGGGTTACTTGGCTGGTAATAAAATCCTACTTTCTATAGTTATTCGTAAAGGAAGAACAATGAAGTCCTTGTAATTGATTAATCACTGATTAGCTACTATTGTCACGTCCTTTTTTAGAGCTGATCAGATAATATCAATCATGTTGAAATGTAGTGATTAGTCTGTGACTAGGAATCTCATGCACAATGTCCAGATGTCGAGTGTTTGGAGGCAGTGTTATGTTTTGAGATCAGAGTTCAGTAAGGTCCTACAATGACTGCAATACGATTAAGCTTATTCTAACATTAACAGATTATGTGACTGACTTTATACAATGGTATTTGGTATATAACAACACCTTAACGTCAATAATCCACAAACTGACAAAGATAGGACTTTCAGGATAGATATATATTCCGAATAGTAGCCGAAAATTGAAGTTGAACAATTCTTTTTATATCGTAACATCCAATGGCTTGGGGTCAAAATGAGCAAACTAAATATGAAAAAAAACAAATCTGATATCAACAAAGACTATTGAGGCAATATGAGATTGAAAAATGCTCTCACGATTATTGTTTAAAGAAAGAACTAATATCGAATGACAAAAACTAGGTAATCTGAGATCTCCTTGGCAGTTAGTTGGCTGGCGATCCCGTTTGACTAAGGCTCCATGCTAGCTAGTATCCTTTAACATGACATACTCCCAATCTTTATACAACTAATGCTCTGCACTACAGTTTTAATGCTAGGATTCGATCAACACCAAAAAAGAATATACAAAAGTGACATTGGTCACTAAACAGTAGTCTATCGACTGTAAATTTTTCAGTTTTATAGGTGGTCATTCATCACTTAAATAACTCAGTAGTAACATCTTAGTCTGTGAAGCTGGGTGACACAGAGAACGTCATCTTCCCCTAGGATTACAAGTACATCTTTCTCATGAGTGTCAATTAGTATGAAACCTAGATCAGGGGTTTTCTTTCGACTGCCTCTAACCACTTAACATTTGAACTGATATTCTTGAGACTGTTAGTAAAAACTGATTGTTACCATGGATGGAATTAACCAAAGTTGGGTACTTTATTGTGAAGTAACAAACTATATTGAAACAATGTTCTTTGTTATCTAATGACTTTTCAGACAAAAAAACAAAACTCACATGATGCTTATAAGCTCAGTCATATTTAAATTTTGAGAGAAATTTCCCTGAACCAATAATCTGTGAAACCGAATAAACTTAAATGGATGACATTAGATTAATGGTTGCAATATATAAGAGATAGATTGGATTTAAGTTAACTACTAGTATATTGTGACTCAACTGGTGGTTGTTACTATTATTATTACCTTGACTAGATACTTTATGAGTTAATATTATCGAAAAGTACAAACTGAGATTTGAACAACTGTTTGATGTACTTATTTATTCAGTGGATTTAAGTGAATTTGTTTATTCTGGTTGGCAACGTTTTTAGCAGGACTTTTTTCTTCGGGATGGGGTGGCCAACCGCATACGTAACGTTCCTCCTTCACCAAGGCTCAGGACCGAGTTTGTAATTATACCTGTATGAATATACCGATTGTTATTTTGACTGAGATCATGAAACGATTGATATCAGACCATCATTGAAAACCTGGAAGCACTGGAAGGTCGTTTCGTTCTATTGTGGGACTCCTAAACAGTGCGCATCCACGATCCCGCCCGCGGGATTCCAACCCAGGGTCTATCAGTCTCACACACGAACGCTTAACCTCCAGACCACTGAGCTGGCATCCAACAGTGTTAATGTCAATCTTCAAACAATCCACGAAATTGAGCGACAATCTTCTATTGTCTGAGGTAGATACTTGTCTCTATCTGACACGGTTTAGCTCCACTGTTCACAACTTCTCACTAGAACTCCGAGTATTCCCTCACAAAGCTATTCACTAGTGAGCACAACCCCATACTGATGATTTTTATTTGTTGATTATGAAAACAAGAAAAATAATCATGATAAATGTTCAATAGATAAAAAATGACAATAATAATATTAAAATGATTCTCACTATCAAGGTTCGATTTAATACCACCATATACATTTACTGTCTTTTCATAGTTGAAATCATGAGTCAATTGAACCTAGACCACCAAGAGAAACCTGAAAGCACTTGATTGCTTTAATTGACTCGTAATTTCAACTATGAAAATACTGAAATCTCCACAAAACCCCCCTTCTGATTATAATCATATGCTCAATAGTGACTGACTTCAAGAGATATTTCCTGGAGTTCTAGTGAGAAACAGTGACCAGTGGAGTTCAACCAGGTCTGTTGGGAGATATCAACTCACTGAAGACATTGGTGAATGGTTTCTCAATTTTGTGGATTGGTTGAAGTTAGTCATTAACACCGTTGGATACCGGCCAGCTCAGTGGTCTATCGGTTAAGTGCTCTGGCGCGAAACTGGTAGGTCCTGGGTTTGAATCTCTCAAGGCGAGATCGTGGATGAGCAGTGCCACTGAGGAGTCCCAAAATAGGACGAAACGGCCATCCAGTGCTTCCAGATTTTCTATGGTGATCTAGCTTCAATTGACTCATGATCTCGACTATATAATAATTAAAAAAATGACAATAATAATATTAAAATGATTCTCATTATCAAAGAAAATTTATTATTAACGATATACGCTTATCAGTATATGACTAACATTATTCATTCATTTGATAAGCTTTGACAATGAGATAAATTGAATGAATTAAGTCACTAAATTGTTCCTATAACAGATTTACTATGGTATGATTTTGTTTTTTCATTCGGATAAATATACACAAAAAAATTTTTTCTGAAGGGGGTGTTGTGGAGAGTTTAGTTATTTTTTTTTATATAGTTGAGATCATGAATCAGTTGAACCTAGACCACCATGGAAAACCTGGAAGCACTGGACAAACAAACAAGCCAAAATGAAACTATTATAAGTAGTATATATATATATATATATATATAGAGAGAGAGAGAGAGATTATAAGACTTGTGTTTCAAATGATGAACTCACTTGGATTCCATTCTTTATTTTAACCTTTTTCGGTGAATAACATATATCCACAAATATACATACAAACACGTGTACAAATGAATAGTTTCAATCTCACTACTGAAGTTTGTTACTGATAAACAATGAATCCTCTTTTTTTCTCTTTTTTCTCTTTTTTTCTCTTTTTTTTATTTTTTCAAACTCACTCTTATCTTGAATATGGATTTATTTTATGATTGAGATTTTTTTTTTGTTATTTATGCTTATAAAAATGAATAAATAAATAAATAAATAAATGAGGGGGAAGTTTATCAATGATCACCTGTCGAGTTATCAATGAGATTGTACTCAATTATTTGTGTATATTTAAGTTTGTATGTTTGTAGGTGGGTGGGTGGGTGTGTGTATAGATGCACACGTTTTGTTACAAGTGTTGACATTTTTTCTGGGAGGGGGAAGGGAATAAAACCAGATGACCGGTAAATCACACACTTGAGACAATATTAAATCTGTGTGTTTTTAAATATATGATGAGATATATGATCTCAGTATATAATTAAAACAAATTAATTATGAGCAAAGATAGATAGTGGCTAACAGTGGAATCCAGTTTGACGAGTGTTTCGTTCTATTTGGGACTCGTCAGCTGGATATCCCTGCATCTCAGAGTTGATTTTCACTCTGGGACTCGAACCCAGTGCCTTTCTCTTCAAATGCCATCGCGTTATCCACTCAGCTACTGAGTCCTGATAGCCACTTCCTTAATCATGATTAAAAGTTTATCAAAATGAATACTTTTTTTTCAAGTATTCTATAACCGAATGAGGGATTTGTGAAGATTGTAATGATTTAATAGTTGAGTTGATGAATCGATTAAACTGTGAGGGATAGTGGATACTGTTGAGGAATCTCATACTAGAATGAAACGGTCATTTAGTGTTTCCAAGTTTTCCATGGTGGTCTAGCTTTAATCGACTTATGAATTCAACTATTAAATTACTACAATCTCCACAAACCTCTATTCGGATAATAATCATCATGTGCTCACTAGTGATTAGCTTCAAAAGGCATTTCCTGGAGTTTTAGTGAAAAATCGTGACTAGTATAGTCCACTCCTGTCTGTTGTGAGGTAGTTACTCACTGAAGACATTAGTGGACGGTCGTGAATTATGGGGGACTGTTGGAAGTCAGACATTAACACCATTGGATGCTGGCTCAGTGGTCCACCGTTTAAGCGTTCGTGCGCGAGACCGAAGGTCCTAAGTTAGAGTCCCGCGTGTGGGATCGTGGATTGGCACTGCTGAGGAGTTTCATACTACAACGAAACAGTCATCCAGTGTTTCCAGATTTTCCATAGTTGTTTAGCTTTAATCGATTCATGAATTCAACTATTATATTCTATAACAGTAGATAGATTTAAAATCTCAAAAGAATCAGCTTATATTTTTTTAAACGTAAAAACACACACATGGGGTATATATTACAATCAAATAAGGGGAAGTAAATATGGCAGGATTAATGTAGAGACTAGATGATTGAGAAAAAATGTATTCAGGTGATTAATTTCGACGCCCACATTCAACTGATGAGAACTTTTTATCGATTTTACTCTCAGTCCTGTCAATAAATTTAAACTACTGTACCACAACTCTTGAAGAAACTAATAATTCATATTACTTACTTATTTACTTACCTACTTATTTACTTACCTACTTATTTATTTACTTACTTACTTACTTACTTCCTTCCTTACTTACTCCTGTTACTCCCAATGGAGCATAGGCCGCCGACCAGCATTCACATTTGAAAATATTAGGTATTGTTACTTATGTACTAAGCTAATGAAAAAGATATGTTTTTACATGTTAACCAAATGTCATATAAGGAGTATAATTAATGTTAAACATCAGTATAAGATTGTGGAGAATGTTGAGATTTTTGATTGAGATCATGAATCGATCGATGTTAGACCACCATTGGAAACTTGGAATCACTGGATGTCCGTTTCGTCATAATGTGGGACTCCTTAGCAATGCGGAATAACATGAATTTATTTAATTTGTGAATTGTCCTCGGTTGCTTACAACCTAAAATGAAACGAGTGTACATACTTTATATCGGAAACGTTTACAATAGATTGAATTAACATATGACAGGATGAATTTAAAAAAAACAATATCAAGGAAGAATTAACATTGTTCAAGAGTTTGGTTATTTGTAGGTTAAATATACGAATATTCTAGGAGACCATAGAGACAGAATTTTTCTCGAAATCCAAGACAAATGATGAGTGAAGTTCAGAATTAAGAATTAAAGTATTTTCAAAATGAAGATTTGTGGAGATTGTAGTATTTTCACAGTTGAATTCACAAGTTGATCTAAGCTAGACCACAACTGAAAATTTGGAAGCAGTGAACGACCGTTTCGTCCTCGTATGGGACTCCTCAGAAGTGATCATCCATGGTCCCGCACGCAGGACTCGAATTCAGGACTTTCGGTCTCATGCGCGAACGCTTAACCTTAATTTATTCAAAGCATTTGATACATAAAGTTTCCTTGTTTCGTTGTTATGATCAATAATATGATTTTAGATTGAAAACAGCTGAGAATAACTGACGAAATAAGTGAATTTATGTTATTTTGTTACAATACTTGTTCTTTCTTTATTCACATTTATAAATGGGAAAAATTGCACTAAACAGACGTTATCATATTATATCAATCTCATGAAGAGGAGGTCAGTCACTACCTGAACAGTTCAGTAGTAATGTCATCAGCTGAGAAGCCAGCTTATGCATCTCTGAATCCTACAGGGACCAGTAGTTTCATCAAGATGGTAGGCACGCCTTGATTGTGTGCTTCAACTAGCAGGAAACCTGGGTCAAGGGCTTCTCGTCTACTACCTCCGATCACCTAATATCTATGACAAAAACTAATGATACATCGTTCAAGTTATGATAGATTTAATTATCTGTATGTTCAAATTCAGTTAATTCGTCGTGTAAAGCGATAATCTTTAATGTCATGAATAAAATTTATTAAAATCATAACTGAAATCATGAATCAATTGAAGCTAGACCACCAGGGAAAACCTGGAAGCACTGGACGGCCGTTTCATCCTATTATGGGACTCCTCAGCAGTATGCACCCGCGCTCCCGCCTCGCGGGAGTCGAACCCAGGACCTACCAGCCTCGCTCCAGAGCACTTAACCGATAGACCAGTGAGCCGGCACCCAGTGCTTCCAGGTTTCCGATGGTGGTCTAGCTTTAATTGACTCATGATTTCAACTATGAATATAATATAATTGGGTAACATAATTAAGAAAAGAAAGATAATGATTACTTCGATTTAAGTGTTATATTTTAGTGGATATTTTATTACTGACAAGTCGTTGATAGGCCTATGAATGAGTAAAGGAAGAACATGCATGTGAAACTTTGGTATGTAAAAGAATAAGAGAAGTTATGATTCAACTCAAGAAATATACAGGACTCATTCATATTTAATAATGATGATAATAACAGATAATCGTCAATCACACACATAAGTGCCAAATAGGATGAAACGCTCATCCTGGATTCCACTGCTATCTAATATCCATCTTTGTTTATAATGCTTGTAAACGAAGAGAATATCGAGGTAATACACACAGTATGCACATATGTCAATAAGAGACTGATCAATTGCAATTTTGAACGTTAATGGGGAAGATTCAAGTAAACAATACCAAATAAAGTAGGAGCCACTGTTTCAAATAGGTTCTATATGATATATAGTTAAGATCATGAGTCATTTGAAGCTAGACCATCGTGAAAAACCTGGAAGCACTGGACGTCCGTTTCGTCCTATTGTGGGACTCCTCAACAGTGCTCATCCACGATCCCGCCTCATGGGATTTGAACCCAGGACCTACCAGTCTCGCGCCAGAGCACTTAACCGATAGACCACTGAGCTAGCCAGCATCCACAGGTGTTAATGTTTAACCTCAACCAATCTACGAAATTGCGCGACCAACTTAGTTGTTTATTTGATAGGTTTTCAGTCAAATGATATCTTCACCTTCTCTTATCTCTATTTATTTAACATATTTGAAAAAAACAATGATAATAACCGAAGTACTGGATAACTGATTCGTTCAATTATCATGTATGACTTACTACATACATACATACATACATACATACATACATACATAAGTTACGTATCAAACGACTTTAAGTAAGGCCATTTATAGTTAATTAAATAGTAGTGTTTTTATTTTTTTTCGAAAAATCTATCCAATTAATCGAATCAGACAGAATAAAAAGGCCCGCAAAGAAAAATGAACTTGTACAAAGATAAGCTAAGTAAACAAAAACTGGAAAAAAAATAGAATAAAGGGGGAGTGTGAAGAGTTGATTTCATATTTGGAATTACTTATCATCTCTTTCTCTCTCTCTCTCTCTCACACACACACACACAGTTTTTCTATGCAAACATCAGGTAGGAAAGAAAGAAAGAGAGAGAGAAATAGATGGTCAACGAATAAAAGACTTAGACATTTGATAAGTTTGTATCTATGTATTTGCGTATATATATGTTCATTCAGGTATGTACAAGAAGATGGGGGGGGGATAGGATTGAAATTTTTTGACGAATAGAAGAAATGAATTAAAACAATAAAAAAATCTGGATATTTATTGATCATATGGATGGATATAAAGTGCCTTATGTCGACGAAATCATTAACAATGAGACAAGTGGATAAGGGGTTAGAGATTAGTTTTATAAAGTAATTACTATGATTATTATCATTATTATTACTATTAGTAGTATTAGTAGTAGTATGATTATTTTGACAGTACAAAATAGATAAAACTTTACCCTAAGTGATGATTTATATATATCTATATATAAGATAACATGAGGATACAAAATAATCAGTAATGTTCTCATTATTATCATTGTTATCATTACAAAAAAGCGAGATTCTATGACCAACTGTTACACATATTAGTTCAAGTCAAGAAACCACATATCCTTTGATAATATGATCATGTGAATGTTTAGTAGGAGGTTTAAATGATATTATGATATATATTTCTAGTGATTAGTGGAACTAAAGTGTGTCGGATGTAAGGCAATTATCTACTGAAGATAATGGAAGATAGTCGAAGAAGGTCATGAATTGATTGATATGCTGACTAGTATAGCGGATGGCTGAAAGAAAGTTAGGGGTGGCTAAACCAAAACGTGGCATCAGTGCTTGAAGTCACTAAATTCTAGTCTAACCCATGTTAGTAGATGCAGACTACCTGGTTGGGGTTCGCGTGACTATCGTAACCAATGGTTGGAGACTCTAGATAACATGGCTCAGAATCGATCACAATGGCGTAGGTGTATACACTCTTTATCTTCCCTTAAACCTTAAGATTGAAATTGCTTCATATCTCTCTTCCTTCCCATACTATATCCTTATATACAACCTACCTTTTATATATTACCACCACTAAATTAACTACTTCTATGAATCCGGTGTTCATCTTGTTGTGCTAACGAGGTATGGCGACTTGGACCGATGCATATATGTGCCTGGTCCTACGTTGTAGCTGACTGACTGATGAATTGATTGGTATTAGATATTGACACTGTTAGAACTAGGTCAATGATCTAGAGGTTAAACGTTCACACGAGAAACCGAAAGGTGTTGTGTTAGATTACCGCATCTAGGTCGTTTATGAGGTCTGCTAGGGAGCCCCATACTAGAACGAAACGTTCGTTCAGTACCTCTGGGTTTCTAATGGCGGTTCAACTTGGATCAATTTATAATTTTAACTAAGTTCAATGATCTCCATAACACAATACTGACAATATTTCTTAATCTTGAACGAAGTGTATCATTCATTATGTATTAATTCATATACATGTACTTCGGATATCATACAATCTGTAGATGGCGTCGAGTCTCGATTGTCTATGATCACCACTACAATAAGATTACGCACCAGAAAACAACTTGGTTCCTTCGATAGGTTGAAAACCAGAAAGCTGTAATTGGTCCAGATAAGGTATATTTATTGGCGATCTCGTGGTATCGAAAGAGTACCGAGACGTGCCAAAGCGTACAGGCAAGAAGAGAAGAGCGTAAGAATGTTCGGACGAACAAGATGAACAGCGGAACGAAGAGTGATTTTGATACAGTTAAACTAAATGAGTACAGTAAAACAATCACTGGTACAATTGGTTATAATAATAATTGTTTCCATTATATCAATCGCGTTCTCGTCGAGTAAAGTAGGTCACTACAAATCTATAAATTTTTTGAGAAAAGTCACATACACGCATCGATAAAACTAAACAGTATCACCGACTGTAAACTGATTAGTAAACAAATGAAGAGTAATTAAAAAAAACAACCTGTTATTATAATCAGTATCCTATAAATACTACTATAAAATGGTTATTTAGTGAGAATGAAGGGTGTAAACATTGCAAGATACTAGGGTAAGGTCATTTGTCTGGATTTTAACTTTGAGTTCATTGATTTCAATTGACACTATAAAGAAACTATATCCATTCAAATAATTGTTCTTTGAAATGTCTTACATTGAATGACATCAATAAAATTAAGTCAATAATGCTGGGAATAGAATTAAATGTTTCATTATGAACTCATAGATTCTATGAGCTATACTCTTTGACAGACCAGTTTATTCATTCTTCTTGAGCCACATTTTGATCTTTTCAGTTGCTCACTCATCAACATTGACTGCCTTTTATGTGAGCGTATATATATGTGTGTATTACTCACCCTACACAACACATGTCTGTAGCTTATTTTTGTTTGGTTATAAATATTGAGTCATACTTGACCAAATCAAGTTAGCTCATCGCTTTTTCTGACTTTTTCGCTCTCCCTTTTCTTATTTCGAATATCTATCAGAGGGTAGATAAGTGCTCGAGATAAGTTCATCCAACTCAACTCGTATTTGGCTCCTTGTTACCGCCATCACACAAACGGGGTTAACCCAGGTAACTTACGGATTTAAATGGAAAATCAATTTTCATAGCAAATTCATTTCATCTATCCAAATCGAAGTTAGATCAGCTCGCCACAAAAGACTGTTGAGTTTTTATCAAGATTATGAAATGATCAATGCTAGGCCACCAAATTACAAATGAAATTGAAACCTATCCCCTTGGCATAAATGAAGGGTTTTCTGAACTCAGTAGCTAAATGAACAACACGCTGGCGTTTGGAGCGAAAAATTGTTGGTTGTTATCTTATAATGAAGGCCGACTATGTTATCCAGGTACATCCAGACGAAGAATGATAAAATAGGGGAAACGCGAATATTGCATTCCGCTACAAGCCTCGTTCCGTTTATTCCTAATCGTCCGTTCTATGGAGACGCAAGAAATCAACTAACGATGTCTTTCAGCCACATTTAGTCTCCTCCTTCATCGACTTTAGCGAAAAGATGTACTAATTTTACACACCTGGATTTATTCAGAAATATTGCCTCATATCGTGGCATTTTGAGTTAATCAATTTTTATTATGATCAATAGGTGATATATCTTGAATCATGTATACTCCATTTCATATTTAACTATCCCCCATTTACAGTAAATATCCTCTTTGAGCCCATTCCTGAACATTAATCTAGCAATGGCCTCTCAGATAAGTAAGTTGTCTATTGCTAGTTGCTATATCATATATAGGGAACAAGAATTATCATACTTCAAAAAAACAGTTTTTAAAAACATCCTCTGCCCTGACAACTCTGAACTCGAAAAATGGTTCCATGCGTCAGTTCCCATTAGTCATCTACTCATTCCTTTTGTAATACCGTGATCTGTTTTCAGTTAGATCACATGACAATGTTATCTCTATATACATCCCAACTACCCTCGCATATCATTATTGACTTAAATCGCGTTAGTAAATAACAGAGTTATATAAGCCAGATAAAGGAAAGAATTTTGAATACACGTATTTCGCACGCTCATTGATTTAGACAATCAGAGAAACGAAGTAGAGAGGACGAAGCGAAACGAAGAGGATAATGTCGTTTGAAAAATGGGGAACTAAACGATGCGGAGGAAACGAGTTAGCCAACTTCATTTGAAAATGCAAAACCCAATATTTATAGTGAGACCAAAGATAAGTTGCAAACATGCAATCAACAGGGTGAACCATTAAAACACATGCGATCATATAAAAACAGGGTTAATCAGCGAACAAACAACGAAATGTGGCTTGAGAAGAGTGAGTGAATTGGTCTGTTCAGAAGTTGGATTATCCCACATGGGTTTGACACAGTACCAGCCGCTACAATCCTTATCTTTCCACCGTTGTCATGCTTTTCGATTCTAATTTGGACTTCCACAACCAGAGAAGGAAATAACTGGAAATCCATAAGTTCGAATCCTAAGGGTTCTGTTGGTTAGGTGGCATCTGGTGGAGGTTATTTAGAGCAAGTACTGCTCTGCTTAGAGGGTTGCAATGCAGTCGACGGTCGATTGGAACTTAATCTGGCTGCGAATGCTGTCACAGAAATAACAAATGAAGAGGTACTCATAAGTTACTTTTGGAGGAACTACAAATTATTAACCATTCTTTAGACAAATAGTTCTATTAGGCAATAAAAGCATCTTTGAAAAAAAGAAATCCTTCAACGTTTAGGAAGAAAGCGTTGAGAAGTAAACAAACTCAGTAGTCCGTTAGCCGTCAGTTAAGGCAGTTAATATAGTGGTTACTTAAATTATATATATGCACACCAAATTTATGATCGATTAGTGCCAACTGATCCTCACTCAATACATTCAAATTTATCTACTGACTTGTGATCGTGCATACCGAACTCATGTTGACCAGTGGTGCAAGAGGCGTTTGGTGTATGAAGAAGTGTTCGTTCGTTATCTTGGATCTTTCTTTGCATCGAATCAAACCAGTCTTCTTCCACTGAAAAAGTGATAGTTATCTTGCAGTTATAACAAACATTCATACGGATGCTTCATACGTGCTCAAACAAATCGTCTGTCTGAAAATAAATGGGCATCTTTGGTCGAAAAAGACCATTTCCACCCCCGTAGGTAACAGCTGTAGTCATATCTAGAGTGGTTGTCCGTAAAACGCTACCGTAGAATGAGGGAAGCACATGCCTCTGCTGCCGATGAACAGACTTTCCAGCTGGGGAAGAGCGTCTTTGAAATTCTTCCTGGTTCCAGGATGCGATGCGCCTATCAATTTGTAAACACTAGACTGTCGTAACGAATATTATTCATCGAGACATTTCTGAAAATGATCTAATGTTGCTTCCAAATTCAGATAAAAGAACGTACTGGACAAAAGAAAGGGCCGTGAGAGTGCTCTAAGACAAGAGAAGTGCTTGGGACAGATATTGAACTGTAAAGATGACTCAGATCACGGCACACAAAGGATACGGAGAGACAGGTGTAACATAAGCATTCGAAAAGATAGAAGGTATTTCTAAACAAACCTATCTACGAGACAAAAGTCAGATACAATCGCGTGCATACATTTGCGTCACATAGGTAATACACGAACCAAGAGACTTTAGTTGTTACTAGGTCACAAGAGGTGACTCCCATGAACCTCGAGGCAGTCAAAGTTTCCAACGTACGCTTCTACAAGCAGCTTGATCATCTATGTACAGTCGATTCAACAGCGACAACAATGAGCACCAATTTTTAAATGATACCTTGGATAGTGTTGGAAAAGTTTTAGGAACGGAGGACCCGTATTTCTCCTGGTCGCTGCCTAGTAAGCTAGATGCTATCGAAAGAATGTGCAGATGTCGGAGAGTATCTTTCCATGCAATGTTTCTGGACTTCGCCAGTACTGTGTTGTACGTTTTCTTACTGGTTTAGATCAACTGGATGTGGTTCATAGGATTCACTTCCAGCAGGTGTTATCACAGCCCCTCGAATTGATAGTTTCAGGAGACTCAGTAACTATATAAGTCACGTGGTTTACCGGCCTTCGCTAGGAACAGTAGTAGGCTATACGTATCCGTTAGAAAATACGTTATTAATCTGTTAACAAACCTTCACAGTAATTCGAATTTTATTCGTTTCTATTATTATTATTATTGGCAACCCCCACATACAGCCTTATCTATTATCATTGCTGTTCATTTATCTTTTATAAACGTTTGTAATTGCTCACTAATAAGCCCATTAGTTTAATCGATTTGTAGATATATTTGCCTATTTATCTTAGCTTATTTCCTCACCACGGTCCACTTTATTCTAGTTCTGAAATCCTTAATATCACAGTTACCCAGTCATCCGCCCTGTAATGTGATAGATGATTCTAACAATGTCATTTTCCTAGAGTAACACACATTTATAATCAAGAAATATTAACCTTTAAATAACTATCAGATTCACTAGGATTGATGCAGCCGAGTTGCCAGACTGTCTGGAATTGCAGTGTAACACGAAGTAAAGAGCTAGTAAAATCAATCAGTTGATGATTGAATGTTGCTACGAATTTAAAGTCCGTCCTTCAGCTGTTCGTTTTCTGAGGTGAACTAAAGCATGAACAATCGATGTGACATTGTCAACCTCAATGTTGGTGGTCGAAAGTACGCATGTAATTAAGATAAAATGGACATTCTACAGGTTTTCTACTTCTCGCAATACACTTTTGTGGAACAAAAACTCATTTTTTAGCATGTAAACTACTGCTTACTATAGTTCTTACCTTTTAGACTACTTGATGGTGCCTTGCCCACATTGAGAGATGAATCAGGGGCTGTATGTTCCTTCGATGCTAATTTGAGTGCACTAGATATTCATAGACAGAGATCCAGATATGTTCAGCGTCATTCTCAACTACCTACGAACTAGTGAGGTCAATCTTAATGGCGTAGACATTAATTCACTCAAGAACGAAGCTCAGTTTTATGCGCTGGACTCTCTAGGTATATCGAACTCTATTTGGAAACACCTTCGATTTTAGTTAAGAAATTATCTTTATGTGAAGAGAATCTTCTAGGCAAATGTGGAGACTTGTTGTTCCACGCTTACATGCCCTCACCAGGTACGTTCTAATCCTACGTATATCGCAGCTATTAGAATAGAAATCCTGTTCTACTTGGCATGTCTGAACCAATAATTCTTTCGTATCTAATTAGGTTCTCGATAAGCATTTTAGATGAATAATGTGTTTGGCTTGTGACTCAAGTTCAAAACTCACCTTGTTAGCAAAAGTCCCTGTAATTTAAACTAACTATCCCTCCAAATCCATCTATCTAACCTTATTATGTAGGTACCCGACTGAGATAGTAAGTTTGGTCTTATATTCACCATCTTTCATTATATATACTTTTATGATCCACATTTTGATAGATTTTTGATTCATAGGTAGCACAAAAAAAACCTGTTCACTATCTTGCCTACTTTCGTTTAAACGAATGGGCACCACCAGTAATCCTTAAAATGATAACTAAAAGGTAAGTATATAAGCTTGTACTTAGGCATCTAAGCCTGAATGAAACAAACTGTATTGATGTCGCGATTGGCAATATATATGAGCATTAATCATGGGTATTTGTCACTTAAACTAATGGGTTCTGGTTCTTTATATATTGCACTCATGCTCGTACAATTTGAAACCCGTCAGCAGGGTAGCAGATAAGGCATTCAATTTATCGTCTGTGCTCTTCAGCGTCCCTCTGTTGTTATTCCCATTTGGCTTATTACTGTTTGATGCTTTGAAACGTCCCTTAGTTTTCTGACGTCTAGTATTTAAGCAATTTAATTCATTTATATGCGTGATTGTGCGTGGTCAATCGTACTAGTCTCATCCATCACGTGATGATAGAGGTAATCTTTTAAACCATCGTATATTTTCAAGTGGTCGCAATTGTTTCCAGCTACTTAACAATAATTTAACCACTAATCATGTAATCACGTCACTACCGCCTAACTGGACGCTACTTTTTGTTAAGAATTATTATGTTGGTCCATGAGCGATTAAGGCTATAAATATTTGCAAGCACTTTACGTATCCAACATTACATAAACTTATACCTAAGGTCTTCATTCAAATTTACTGTAAGTCGCCTTCACTAAAAATCCTTTGGACTATGTGGCATAAAATTCCAGTCCGGATGGAAACCAGTAAAGTATGAACACGGTATCCGGACTAATAATAAGCTCGCGAAATTAGTCCTTATGTCTAAACTAAGTGGATTGTTGCCTTATAAATGTGGCAACCTGTCGCCGAAAATCATCTTCTAACCAGACATTTTAGAGTATATGGAAGGGCTGTGGCCTAATAGTTAACGCGTTCGACTTTCAGCCACTAGGTGTCAGGTTCGAATCTCATTTCATCTGCTTTGGTAGTATCACCAGCCCTTACATTTAGAATTTAGATGATACTCAAGTACCTGGTTAATGAGTCAATTTAATTTTAATTCATATCAGTGCAATTCATTTGAATATTTCAACGAGTATTGAGTTACGTCCTTTATGAAATAATTAATTCTCTTGGTATACTATTCTACCAATCGAAATGTGAACAGTAACCAAATATTTTATAACTAATACGTAACCCCTCCAATTGAATGACTCCTGTTATCGTAAATTACACTAACTATATATCTATTCATTCTAGCAAATAATCATCAGTTTATTTTACAAGTTCTTCGTGTATGGTTTGCAAATATGTAGTATAAATAATTATGCTTTGCAAAAATTAATCGAAAGCCACGTTCTACTGTTTTTCTAGAATTCATATTGGATGAATCTGGGAAAGGCTTCAGGTTCGTTTAATTCTTTAGTAAAACTGAAATTATTCACTTTATCAAAGGCATCTCATTTTGTGTTCACTTTTCGCTACTTTTGAGAATGGTTTTCCATAATATCTATTGAGTGACTACAAAATCAAGATGTTTATTCACTTCTTAAAGTTCATTCAAGACCTAGTTATCTCTTAGGTTTCGTTATCTAATTAGTAAAACACTAAACAAGTAATCTAATGACCATTATCAAATCTTGTCTCAATTCACGTTTTCTTCCAACTCAAATCATGCGTTTAACAATCTGAACTGGGTTGTACTATTTCGTATAAATACTTTGTTTAAAACAACAGTTTTGGTCTATTAATCATATGAATTCAGTGTATTCTGACCAAGGTTGTCTAAAACTGGTAAAGCTTCACGAATCTAAACATTATACATATAGTAAGTAAACATAATATTTGTTATGTGTCCAACATATGGAGACATAGACATTGTACAATAGATTACACTCAAGATAACATGTATTATCGTTGTAAACGTGTTATTCTCATCTTGTTCTGCAACTTGATAGTCTCTTAGGGTAATGTGAGCAAACATTTTTTTTCATTATTTTCATAACGGATGTCCAGTTTATGGAACGGAAAGAATACAGAAAATACATTCTGGAAATTATCGAAATCCCATCAAATTCCTTTTCTAAGCCTCTGAAACGTTACCTGCCACTCCCTGAGTTTTTCAAAATGCTGATGTCAGTAGTTCGTTTAATCCCCAGTATAACTGGGAGATGTTGAGTGGACTTGAAAAATCCCAAATGCTATGAACAAGAGTTCATAGATTTTCTTCAGAATTTCAAGCATGTCTACCATTAAATACTTACTGTAATAATTACGTAAACAAATGGAATTTATTCTGAACACTAAAATGAATATATCTTTCTGCTACAAAGTACAGTCGTAATTGCGGATTGGTACAAATAATATTTCTATTTCTAAATATATAATAAGATGACTATATGTTAATCTAGAGAATTACCCCTATCTTGGTAATGGCGTTTTCGTATTCTCTTTGTCCTTTTGTAGTCAAGATAATCGGTCGATGCATGTAGCTGTCACACAAAGTAAATCTTTCTTAACCATTGTATTATTGTATTCATGGTTACTGACCCGTTATCCTACATATCCGTAAGGAAGTATAGGTTACACATTCTACCTGTTATTTTATTATTAGTCTGGCGAATACTACTTATGTTGACAGATATACGTAGTATGTGACACCGATCAGTAGTGGGATGCATGCCAGCAAAAGATGGGAAAGATTCAACTGAAGAAAATAGAAAAGGGAACGGCAAGTAATTATGAGAACAATGGAATTGAAATAATCATGAAGCATGTAAAGGACAACTGATAGATGTGCAAATTATGTATTTAATGTATGGTTTTCATATTTTATGAAGACACTGTAATCTTGCATTAATCAATAAATTGGTTTTCCATACTTGAGTTCTTGTTTACTATAGTAGGAGTAAAGTCATCATTTTAGTAAGTAATCTGAAGTATGATCCTTTGCAGTAAATACTCACTTCTACAGGATTTCGTCCAAATTATTAAAAAAGTCAAAAATATACTAGCGTGCTTTATAGAGTACTCTAAAACTCTAGGTGGATTAAAGGATTTTGACCACTCATGTAAACCAATAGTATGTTGTGCAGCTTTGCTGCTTATGATTCCACATCGGTAACAATGTCAATTAGATCATTATTTGCAGTATGAACCTTTTAGCTTTCATAATGCACTTTGCAACTCGGTCTTTTCTTGGTATATCACCGATCATTGAATACTTTATTATTTTCATGGTTTTGTCTTCCAAAATCTATTTTGTTGTCATTTGAGAGTCGGTTTCGTAAGCTATCAGTTAGGTCACCTCAGTAAATCTCAGTATTTCACCGGACAGCTCAGTCATCATGACAAGTTTCACATAGTTGTACTTACACTTTACATTATGTAATTGTTTATTTTGATTTCATTATTGGTTTTTTCCTAAAGATAACATGAAAAATGAATCAAAGACTGTGTTAATTAGTGTAAATAGTAGTAGTTGTTACTGTTGTTGCTATATTCCAGATGGGGTGCAAATAAAGACAACCACTGTGGTAATCATTCTAGTCCTGGAAATAATGTAGGTCTACCGACTTACACCACTGCTAGTTTATCTATGAAAAAACATTCGAATGCACTGGTAAAAGGCTCCGAAAATTTGCAACATACAATAAAGAAATTGCCAATTAAGACAGGGACGGCTAATTCAATGCGTGATGGTTCTGGTTGCGGTACAAATAGAACTAAAGAGTAAGGTCATTTAATATATATATATATATATATATATATATATATAATGAGCTCTCAGCTATTATTTACTTGAAATTTCATTCATTGATAGTCACTTTTAATTTCAAATTCCCATTGTTGATAAAACGTACTTTTGAGCGTTTATTATTTCCTAGAATTAAGTTAAGTGAAATATAGTAGTATAAAATCTAACCCATTACTGTATCGTTCTGAGTTATTGCATTTCACAAATGGCCCAGAAGGATAAGTTTGTTGTAGAGTGTAATAAGCGGAAGTTGGAACCTAAAACAAATTGAGAAAACATGAAATAAATTCACAAACATTGTAAAATAAGGAAAAGATATATATGGTAAGATGTGTTCGCTCTTTAACTGCTACATCCAAAATTTTCAAAACTTAATTTTATCCCTCCTTTTATGCAGTAAATGGATAATCTGATTTGGACTTTACTACCTTACTTTTATGCTTCTTTGATGAAATTAGTGGGTCGAGCTGGATGGTAGCTTTAGCCGTACAAAATAAGATTTAACGAGGTTATATATTCGAACTTTTCATTCACATCATCTGGCAGACTTATTTCAAATGAAGATTTCTTTTTACTTGACCCCAATACTTTCTACTTTTTGGTCTAACTATCGTCAATTGACAATTGAATGAGTCGGTGTGAGTATTGCTAGTCACTCGACCACGTTTTGCTTGTACGGATTGTTAGAGCTATCGTCTTCGAAACAACCAGGGAGAGCCTTTCTAATTGTATACATCTTATAAGCATTAAAGCGAAGACACATGTACATAACCTGCTTGAATGGAAGACGCTCGTCTTTTATTGGTGCATTTCATTTTCCAATTTTTAAGGATAAGTGTTATTCTCTCTATTTTTATTGAATCTTCCGATTGCCATCACTTTAGTAATCGAAACACGTCTAAGCATGACTATCTACCCGACTTTCCTACACAAACAATTCTTGACGAGTCAGTGGCAAGTGCGTCGAATCCAGTTAATCAATCAACTAGTCAGAATTTTGAAAATAATTTACATTCGACCGATCCTGAGTTGCATCATAAACCTGTAACCTTGCTTGTTTGTCATCAAAGCATTATGGCTGCTGCTTACTCCGATTGTGTAGGTGTATTCTCGTAAGTTATTTACATGTTTATTCTGAGTCTTAATACTTGATCTTGTACGTTTTGTCACTTGTTAAGTGACCTTTTGAACATTTTGCACAGATTTTTGATTTTTATTAGCTTTTAACTCGTGATGTATCTTGCCGAACAATTTAATTTATGTTTACCCTCTAAATGTCTTAGAATACATTAAACAGGCTAAATAATTGAGTTATTATATTCTGTTCCTGGGTTTCTTCCAAAGACATTGTAAGTTTTTGTTACTTACTACAACTAGAATCGACTGAACGATTAGTTGGGCATAAAAATGTTCAGTCAGTGGATACGGGATGAGATTTTTAGCTACTAGGCAATAGTTTCAAAGCCCAGTCCACTCACGTCGTTATCGTTAGCTAGGTAGCACTACTAGTGTGGTGCATGCTACTTATATTGACAGATATCAGTATTATGTAACACTAGTCAGAAGCGGAATGCCTAACAGCAGAAGTTTAAGATCAAATTGAAGAGAACAGGAGTGTAAACGGAGACTAATTGTAGTAAAAACAGGAATGAAGAAACGATGAGATTTGTAAGGTACAAATGATGGAAGATGTGCGAATACAGCACTTAATGTATGGTTTTCATATTTTATAAAGACATTCTGTAATTTTATGTTAAACCGTAAATTGGTCTTCCCTATCTGAGTGTTCGTTCACTACACTAGTATTCAGACTAGTATTCAGAGTATGACTCAAAGCCAAGTACACGGATCTGTGCCTGACAAGTTATATCAAACAGTTTAATAAAACTGATTTATTAGTTTATGTAGTTACCTGCTGAATATTGACCCATATGTAAACATATCTTATTCACTTAGAAGCCATTGTCACTAGTTATTACAAAATGAATCATCCACTGTCTGTTGTATGAACCCATAAATAATTATGTTGTTTTCTGACTCAACAATAGTTATGGAGATTACCAGAAGTTAAAATCTCATATTATTATTAAGTATGGTCGTGACTGTTCTATTAGTAAATAATTTATCATCCGAGAGGTGAAGGTAAATGAAAACCGAATGCCATTGTATTATCAAAAAGACGAGAATAGTGGGATGTGTATATCTTGTGAAGATGTATTCATACAATATACATTGTCCTCTACATATTATCCGGTATTGTTTTATTGAATTCTGTTTTTATTTTATTCATGTAGGTTAAAAGATCCTATTGGTTGGCATTTAATATGGTTAAGTCCTATCTTGCCAGGACCGATTGATCGAATCGCTCTTACTGGGAAAACACCGAACCAAAACAGTTTCAGTCCTAATCCTACTCAACCTGGAATAATAACTACATCTCTATTCCCTTTAAATGCTACAATGAATTCATCAAATATAAATCCAGTTGGGAGTAATTCAACAAACGTTGGTATAATCAATAATGGTAGCAATAATAATAATAATTCGAATAGCTCTAATCAACCAATATCGAATAATGTCATGAATTCAAGTTTCAATACAAATTCTAACTTTCCTACTAATTTATCCTCACAGAATACAACATCACAATTGAACCAGGCTTCTACATCTGGGCCGAATAATTTACCTTCCGTGATAAACTCATCTTCATCTAGTTGTGGAGGATGTACATTAGCCGTAGCTGTTGGATCAACTATTAGACTGTGGTATTTATATCCACCATCGGGATTAATCTCTGCAGTTGTCTCATATGGTGGTACATATGGAATGACTACATCACCTGCTACTTATTTTCTCTCTCCATTATATCCATTTATGCCTATGCAAGATGTGAAAAGCTTAGATAGTTATCCACCGTTAGCTAAAATTAAAGAACCTTGGACTTGTGAAATGGTAAATGAATATTTTATCAAATAACAATTGTCTGTGTTTGTAGTTTAGGTTATTTGTTCTGTGATCTTTGACAAATGTTCATTATTAGTCCTAGATGGTAACATTATCTGTCATTTGATTTTCAAAAAATGGTTGTGGCACACCTAATTCGCAAAAAAGGGTTCACTGATTGCTTCTTTTTCATCTTTTTTTGAAATGGAAGTTCTATATCTTGTCACCAATGTTTTTCAGAAACTTTCTCTTTTTAACTTTTGTTGTTGTTAAAGGTTGGCCAATATGATTTGAATAAACGTTCAGTAGATTATTTATTATTCATTGGTGCTCATCTCGTTGCACTCAGTCGATATGGTTTAGTCGGTGTTCGACATGTAATGACTAATGCATGGCAAGTAAGTTCTAGCCATATATACGTGCATTGAAATGAACTATGTTTTGAGATTACATATAAGTTTCATTCTGTTTTATAGTCTGCTGTCATCTGAGTTTGATACCGATTTACGCGCTTCCTACATACGAGCTCAACTTGCTACTTGACTGGGACAACCAAGAGTGAGCAAGAAGCTTTTATTGGCTGATCAAATTGAAAATATATGCGTAACTCATAAGTGTCGATACATTCCCGTCAGGAAATCAAAACATATTCTCAGTCAATAGCGTACATTTGGCCCTTTAGAAAGTCAGGCTAAATCTTGTTCAGGAGCATGCACCCATCAGCATCTCTCACATATCATTTAACCTATGAGTGATTTGGCCAACGTATAACATTCGTCTTAAATTTCTCCTCTAATTGTTAGAATCTTACGGCAGGAAATCGCCTTTCTCTAAATTTTCACCAACAAACCTACTTACAGTTTTATTGTGCAATATCTTGATTAATGCTAGGTACGTACACCAGTGCGAACTGACTGATCTGGAGATTACGTATTCACGAGACTAAAGGTCCTGGGTTCGATTCTCTTTAGCAGGTTCATATGTGGGCCTCACTCGTAAATCCCATACTAGGAAGGAACGACTGTTCAGTGCTTTCTGGTTTTTAATAGTTGTCCAGTTCTTGATGTAAAAAATCAACATTCAACAATCTTGACAATTCTCCTACACTAAACAGGAAATTTTTTTGAAAACTACTTTCATATTCGTTATTAGGTGAATTAACTGGAAAGTAACATCTTAGGCAGTTACCGGTTTTAAAAAAATAACATTCTGGTTTCCAATCGATTAAAATCGTCCTAGTCATTGGCTGTGTTTGTGATATGTGGCAGTGAAAGTAAAATACGATTGATCACTGAGCGTAGACAATCAGGCACTTAGCCTACTGACTCTTAAATATGTGATTTCCTTTCCTCTGATTGTTGCCTGCTCTAAACTTACTGAGTGTGACTGTTTGTACTGTGCTGGGTAAAGTATTATCTAATGTTAATCTGGTTCTCTATTCTGAGTCGTGAATCCTGAATCTCATATATAATGTGACTAATCTCATTATCGTATTAACGTGTGATAATAGTATACCTGAAAGAGGGGAGAATATTTTAAACCATCTATTATATCGGTTTGTATGGTGAAATAGTAACTTACTGGCTAAAACATTTAGTTTCGAACCTATAGGTTAGAAGTTCAAATCCCCCTGTTTAATAGAAGAGTTTAATTGCTGCTTTCTGATCAGTCACGCACATAGTCATCTATATGAACAATCTATGATTGTATATAATTGTGAGAAAGACACACTCGTCTTAAAATTATTTTTATTTTAATTCAATTACCTATTTAATGCCTTTCAGGTATGGAGTACTGTCCCTATATTGAGTTATGCTGTTGCCGGTTCTGAGTTGTTACTTTTAGGTTGCGCAAGTGGATGTATATGCAGTATAAGTAAGTTGTAATGTTTTTTAAGAGTGTATCTGACTTCCAATGTAAACAATGCAATACATCTTGTTTTTGCTATTTGTTCAACGAATTCTTTGTAAAAATCCATCCATGATACCTCTGGGACGAGAACCAAACAAATACCACTATCAAGTATATATGTATTGACACAACGAATGGATTTAAATATTTTTCTCTCTTGCACAGGACATTACCATATTAAGACAATACGATGATAAGACTGATCTGGATGACCGAGTTAGTACCATCGCTAGATTAGATACTCTTACAATTGGATATACACAAACATTAGATCAGATGTACATTTCACAACCAAAATAGAGAATCAGAATAACTCTACACAATACTTTACTTCACACAATTACACGTAGTAACACTCAGTGAGTGCAGAAATCCATTAATAGGAAACGATATCACATATTTACTGGTCATTAAGCTTAGTGTCTTATGGGTTCAAATATTGTAGTGTTTCTTCTTTGGATTGCCTATTTTTATAAACCATCAAAGAATCACTAGGTAATTTCATTACAACCGTTTCTCACATTCGGTCATTCTTTACTTTCTACTATTCATATTGAACTGTCACTCATCAATGTAGTATGAAGTTGTAGCCTCAACGTCTTCAAGTACAATTTTAAATCCTTGAAGATAATCAGTTTGAATAAACACTGAAGTTATATCCGGGTGAATTTCTTTTTTTTTTGAGTGCATTTAACCCATTAGCATTAGGTTCGAAAACTGTTAATGTGATCGCTCACAAAATCTATGAGTTTATAAAAGATAATTAGGAAAAAATTGTAAATTGTCCCATTTTATTTTTTGGCGATTTTGTTATGCTTCATTAATGATACAAGTCTTATTTTATTCAAACATTCATTTAAACACATAAATATTAGTACAAGTAAGCACCAGATACATACACAAATCTCATTTGATTTGTGTGAGGGCTATGATACTGCCCACGTGCCCAAACTGAAGCAAGTGGTTTTCTTAGGAAGCCACTGCCGGAGCCTTTGACCTAAAGGTCTGGTCCACAAGGCAGTGCAGTGGAGCATCGTAAAGAGATGCAGTCCCATGGTAGCCGGTGACCAAAAATTGATTCATACGCCATTTGTTCCATTAGGATACTGGAGCCAGCCTATGTGCACCATTGGTTTTGAATCAGGGTTTTCCAACTCGCCTAGGTGGACTCGCTGTGTCCACCAACCCGGTTAAAGCGCCGGACATTCGCTTTTCGTCCCCTCAATTTCGTAAGCAACACCGGTGCCGCGAGAAGGCAGTGAGTAGGACTTCCCTAGGAGAGGATATATACTCGTGACCATGTGAGAGCATTTTTTGATGGAGAGCGGACTCCCCCCACTCTCGGACCTACCAGGGCATTTGGGGGCTTTTTTTCAACCTCATTGATGATCTACATCTACAAGTCTACATCTTTGTGAAACTGTAATTGATTGGTTTAGAAATCTGTTTCCTAGCTTTTTGATCCACCATAGGTTATTAGCTGCCAGGTAAAATTATTTAAACAGTACGTTTGCAACACAAGTTGTTACATACATGTGTACCTTCTAATCACATCTACGATACTTGTCAATAGTGAAATTTATGTTTTGTATAACCCCACAAGGAGGGGTGGGGTCAGAGAAGGTCGACCCTCAAAATGCACACCTCGCCTTATCTCATGGATATCCGTCTCCAGCGGTAAGGTCCCAACAAGTACGGAGCTAACACAAAAACTACCCACAAAAAGGTCGTGTGTGACCGACCTCAAGCAGTTGTCCGTTGGGCACTACGGTCACGCTCTCAGATCATTAAGACCACTTCTAACCCAATTTCCTTTTCAGGTACCTTTATAAGAACGCTTCCACGGTGTGGGCAACCGGGAAATGATAATTGCCCTCATACCTCTAACAGCACTCAAGACCACTGTATTCATAATCAATCTCCTTCATAAGCTGAAAAATTCAAGTTATTTAAGAATATGAAATTAATTCAATGAAAGTCAACACTGCTTTGTGTTGAAGCATTAAACTGTTGCATTGGATATTTTTAACTTTTCAAGTTTGTTTCTTTGCCTATAATGTTTTTGTTTTGTATTTTAGTGCAAATTATGTGTTTCTTTTCCATTGTTTACTCCAATAGATATACAAAAATTCCCTTTACGTATAGTGGATAATGATCTTTTAGTCACAGAAATGTATCGTGATCCATTACGTGATCCAATAACTGCTCTCAGTGTACATTTATCTCCAAAAACATGTAAGTGTTTCTGTTTCACAATTAATTAATTAATTTGTTTGCATTGGTATATGATATATATGAGGCTTATCGGTTGAAGGATTTGTTTATCATTCACTAGGTTGTGAGTTTAAACTTCACTACACTTATTTGGTTTTAAACAGCCTGATAATATTATTAATGTTCAAATGGGAAAAAAAGCGTAACTCAACACTAACGACACAGGCCTTAATACGTCTTGTTTCTTAAACACCTAGACGCCAACTTCCTAATCGCACTTTTCAGTTTTCAAAAATCTCTTGAATCACGGAGAAAAAAGTAAAGATTAAGAAGTTTGGGAAAAGCTTTGATTCTGATACAAAGAATAAAGGTATCTAAAGTATTGTTTATGGAGTTGAGATTCCAAAAGCTTCCTGAAAAATGCTAACCTTGTTAACGATGTCAGTAATTGTCCAGTTAGATAAAGACCACAAAATCCATCATTTTCTAGAATTCCCTTGAAAGCTCATAGAGAACGATTAAAGATTATAAATTTTATCTTATAGTGATATTAAAATTTTGATGTTAATCCTCGAATCTTATGAAGAGTAAAATATTCTCCCACGGCTAATCACCTCGATATTTATTGATTGATGTCTTGCTTCTTCAATCACTTCTTAATTGGGCTTAATATTTAAGAACCTAATATGATTGGTTGTCTTATAACATTAGCCATGACTTTAACCTAGTATTTATTCAGAAACTGGGGTTTGATCATACTCATTTATTTGTTATACTTAATTTTTACCAAACTCAGTGAATAGAGGAATCGATGAAAGTGTAGACCAATTTTCGACTTACAATCTTTTCAGGAAATCTAAAACGATAAATATTTTCTCAGGTTAACCTGAAACCGACCACCATCTAGTCAGTGGGTGAAAGTGCAAATTATTTTAAAATAGATTTCGGAATTAAAGCTAAGGATTTCATCAATAATGAACATTGACTATAGTAACAGAATCTTAAACTCTATAATCTGTTTACCTAACAACTCATTTACATTTGCTATCTCCTGATTGGCTAAATGGATTATAATCTCAAGGTCATCAAATGATATATGTATTTCAACTATACCAATTTTTATTTGCGAAAATTTTTCATTCAACTAAATGAACGCATGTAGTAAATTCATCAACTAGCATTATAATTCACTTGGTATTGTTTGTTTGAATTCAAACTTCACCCCATTACACAAGCAAGTGGATATCAGGACTCAGTAGCTGAGAGGATAACGCAATGGCGTTTGAAGGCAAAGGTACTGGGTTCGAGTGCCAGAGTGATATGCAGGTACATCCAGCTGACGAGTCCCAAATAGGACGAAATGCGCGTCAAACTGGATTCCACTGCTAACCACTATCCATCTTTGCTTATAAAGATTGTCTATTAGTTAGTTTTTTTTTCAAACAAAATCTTTAATTGACAATGGGTTTTTTAAATAAGAAGTTTGTAAACTGTGATGAATAGGATACTTTTTAATGATGAACTTATAATTGTCTGAATCGCTGAGTTATAATCGACTATTTTAAGTAAATCGTTAATTTCTGGCATTAGTTTAACTGAAAACACTTTTAATAATGATTAAAATGTAAAGAAAATTATAGTTACAAAAACTTGATACGTTAAGATAGATAGGTAAGTAGATCAGTGCCTATCCCACTTGTAAGTAATTTACAACATGGAACAAGTTGTCGAATTTTTCTTCTCTAATTTGCACTCAATGTCTGTATTAACCCATTTTGTGGTAGATTCTAGTTTCGATCCAGTTGTATAGTTATTTAATATTAGTATGCAGATTTGTGGAGGTTGTAGTATTTTAACAGTTGAATTCATGAATCGATCTAAAATAGACCATCATTGTAAACCTGCGAGTACTGTACGGCCATTTTGTGCTACAATCTCCACAAATCCCCATAATACAAACAATCACGTGCTCACTAGTGACTAGCTTCAAAATGGATTTCCTGGAGTCCTAGTGAGGAGCTGTGACTAGTGGAGTCCAATCCGTGTTGGGTGTGAGACAGTGATCCACTTCAGACAATGGACGAAGGGTTGCTCAGGATCATGGATCGATCGAAGTTAGACATTATCACGTGTGCCGGCTTAGCGGTCTAGAGGTTAGGCGTTTGCGCGCGAGACCGAAGGTCTTGTGTTCTGGTCTCGCGTGCGGGATCGCTTATGTGCACCACTGAGGAGTCCCATACTAGAACGAAACGGCCTTCCATTTCTTTCAGGCTTTCAATGGTGGTCTATCTTATTTAACTAATAGTTTCAAATTTCTCCTAAAAACAGTATTCTAGATACGATCAAATGACATTTTGCTCATTCATCATTTTCTTCATAGTGTTCTCCACCTGTTACCATTTAAGTGGGAGCAAATTATTTCGGGTGTGTCTATCATTCATTCCATAAATTAGTAATACAGGTGCATCTTTTCATATAGTCTTCTGAAAACTGCCTTTCAGTTTAAGATTCAAAACTCGTCTATCGTTCATCACAAGAATGAACTTGGTAATCGGAATTACTCATACTTTGTCTGATCTAGCGATTAGCTTGTGCTGTGACTCAGTGGTTTAATTTTGTAAATTATTCCATTCATGTTAGTCAGGTCGCCTTTGTGGCATTATTGGCCTCCAGGCAGTATAGTTTTAGGCGTGTGTTCAATGAACTGGGCTTAATTATTTGGAAATAGTAGTTAACTATTTACCCAGTTTATCAGTCATAAATGTTTGTGTAAAATCTTGCAATTTAAAAAAAGTATTTAACAAATTCTTTCAAATTTAATCGAACCCCAAGTCGTAACCGAAAATGTAACTTTGTGAACAGTATGAATATAATTTTTATTCAAACCCTTGACCACATGGCTGCTGGTACACAGGGTTCGATCCCAGTAAGAGTTTGACCTGTAAATTAAATTGTGTTCCTATAAAAATGTGAATAACTCTTCAAACTACTATTATTTCATTACAGTAGTGTAATAAATACTGCATAAATATTCCGTGCATAAATGAGAGATGATTATAATTGATAAACATAAATCCATTTATTTATTAGCTAGTAAATAAAATATTAGTGAACATTAGAATTTCAGTAATCTCCTTCTCATCTGAATTGGTTGATCGACAAAAGTAAAGAATCCACTTTGGTTTTTTGTCACTATTGTAATCTCGTTGTGGTTTTATTTGAGTCGAATTTTCTAACTATTCTGTATATTTAAGTAACTCAAAATACAGCATACTGAAAAGATTTTCCATCGACGAATGTTTCATTCCAGTGTTTGTTGTGCATCCCTGAACAAGTTATGTTCAAACCAGTATCTAAGTTGACTCCCTCGTCATTTGTAGTTGAATTATATTATGTGTACTCACCCTATTGTAATGACATCAAACCAGATGTATAAATGATATATATATATATATATATATATATATATATATGCATTTTACTGAAGCTTATTCAAGTCGTAACTGGATGGAAATTGCCTACGGTACATTATCTGGTCGTGTATGCCTAATAGTCCAACACCCGGAAACGGTTGGTTACAGTCCTCAGTTATTTCAAACTTTTAATGTTCATCGATCAATGGTTACACGTGTTGTATTGTCGGAGAAATATTTGATCTCAGGTACTTTTTGATTATGATAAATAATTTACGTTTTGTAATGCTAATTATGGTAAATATTATTAGATGAAATTCGAATTCCTTTTAATTTATTGTTCTATTTATTTATTTATTTAAACACATAAATGTTGGTACAAAGGGGCACCAGATATATATGCGCCACACAAATATCATTTGATTTGTGTGAAGGCTGTGATTCTGCCCAGGTGCCCAAACTGAAGCAGGTGGTTTTCTTAGGGGGGCACACCCGGAACCTTCGACCTAAAGGTCTGGTCCACAAGGCAGTGCAGTGGAGCATCGTGAGGCGATGCAGTCCCGTGGTAACCGATGACCAACGATTGGTTCATACACCATTTGTTCCATTAGGATACTGGAGCCAGCACATGTACACCATTGGCTTGAAATCAGGGTTTTCCAACTCCCCTAGGTGGACTTTCCATGTCCACCAACCTGGTTACAGAGCCGGACATTCGCTTTTTGTCTTCTCAATTTCGTAAACAACACCCACGCCACTAGAAGGCAGTGAGTAGGACTTTCCGTGGGAGAGGCTATATACGCCTGGCCTTGTAAGAGCATTTTTCGAGGGAGAGCGGACTCTCCCCACTCTGGGCCGTACCAGGGCATTTGTTGCAAACATTTATTCATTGATCTAAATGTATAAGATTCTTATCATTAAATTTACTTTCATCATGTAAGAAGACTTCTATCAATTAGAGACGACCTAGTAGAAATCACTATCTGGCACTAGTTCATCAATTCATTACCCTTATTATTCGAAGTCACTTGGAAGGATGTATATTTTCGTTTAGTAAAAACATACGTAATATGTTAATCAAAATTACTCAAACGTTGATCACGGACAATAATGGGTAGTGAAAGAAAACGAAGCAGAGAGAAGAAGAATTGACCTGAAATGATGATACTAGGCTTACTGAAATGATTGCAGGTTCATTCACTTTCGTTTCAATATCTTTGTTTATGTTTATATCTTTCCTTGTTAGTTTGTTTTCATTAATAGTTCTGTCCATATTAATTTCTTATATATATAATTCCAGGTTGCTTTTTGAGTGTAGGTATGAATTTGATCAGTTAAGCTAATCAGGGAAGATAAGCTCACAAGATTATTGCTCATTTTCTAAAGTAGGATACACCATTAGTTAAAGATGTAACTTAATTTTCTAAGCGAGTAAGATATATGTTCATCAGTGTGTACATAAATTCTCGATTTGGTTCCATTCTCCCTCTTGGTCTTCTTATGCTTGCTTACTTCAGATAAGTACTTTTTTACTCCATTAATGTTTTTCACTTCGAAACTTCTTTTTTTTCTAGTGTGCAATGAATTTCATCACGTCCGTACATGGAAGGTGACACGTTTCCGTGGAATCATCAGTACACAACCGAGTTCCACACCCGTAGGCTCATTTCACATGACTATACTGGATACAAATAATACCACGCAACAATTGGTCGATTCTATTTTAGAAGCTGCTCAAAAATGTCACAAACAAAATTTGAATCCAACAACGCAGAATGAAATAGTTCGAGCCCATTCTGTCCTTGGCACTAATTTATCACGTAATAATAATAATAGTAATAGTAATAATAATGATAATACAGTTAATGATACATCGAATCGTATCAATCCCTTATCCTACAATTTGTTCCAGTGGCATTCACATGGCTCAAATTCACGTTCATCCAGTGCTCAAGGTGTTCCACGTGATTTATTGACTTCTGCATCGACATCCTCACCATTATCATCATCATCATCATCTCAATCCGATACTCATCAGCAAAATCATTTTAATGCTAATTTGCCAGCTGTTTGTTCATCGAATAGACTTCAGTCACTTGATATGTCATCAAATATAACTCAACCAAATTCGTCTAATGCTACTAGATCAAATCTAGGTAATACAATTAATGAAACAGAAGGAATTGGTGATATTTTTTCAAATGCACAATCAGATATTGTTGTTCTCCCACGTACAACATGGCTTCATGAAGATGCCTCTGGGTAATCCATTTTTGTATATCACTCGATGTATTTCAATGTTCTTTGTTTGTTGTGCACAAAATATCACAAAAAAGATAGAATAGTAGTTTAGATACTGTAATACAAAAAACATCATGTTCATGAGTATCAAAAAATATTAACTACAGGGAAGGGGGCTAAATCCGACTCACACGTCCTTTTCGTGCCTCCTGGATTAATGGGACTGTTTCCATGAACTAACGTGAGCGGTTAATCGTGGGTGGTCGAGATTGACCTAATCAACCACTCTACCAATACCCAAAAAACGATTACGATTGCTACAAAGAGTCATTGCATAACTATTGAGGGTTTAAAAGTGTGGTAAAATAAAAAATGAATCTGCCCAAATAAAAATAAAAACAAAAAGACAAAAAATGGGTTGTGAGAGTTATGTAAGGGTTTTGAGTAAGCAGTGCAAAAACAGCTATCCCACCCCGGTAGTTGTGCTGTGCTTCGATGTAGCACTCTTCTCCAGAAGGGCCTACTAAGCTTCACCATTCTATATGGCTGGAAGGAGTAACTACAGGATAGTCCGAATCATTACAAATTAGGTCAAGTTCCATATCCAATGCATAATTGAATGACTGTCTAGACTCAGTGGTTAATTTGATGACGCGATGGCGTTTGAAACGAAAGGTACTTAGTCCGAGTCCCGGACTGGAAATCAGCTCTGAGATGCAAGTACATCGAGCTGATGAGTGGTTGTTTAGAGGTTAAGGGTTTGCGCGCGAAACTAAACGTCTAGGATTCAATAACCTGTGGCGTAGCATGAAAACACTACTAAGGGGTTCCATAATGAGATGAAACAGCCATCCAGTGCTTCCAGACTTCCAATGGTGGTTTAACTAAGTTCAGTTCGTGATTTAGAAACTACGAAGAAACTATTATTTCTTTATGTTATGTTTACTTCATCCACTCAATTAGCTTTTCATATGATACACTCAGTAATGTTAAATGCATGTTCGCGAAATTCTGTCAGTTTTAAACATGTAATTCATTTTTAATGACTCTATCTGAACCATCGAAAATCACAAATCAGTGGACAGTTATTTGATCCTAGTATGAGACTCATCAACAATCCCACCAGATATTGATCCCAAGAGCTTCAGTTCTCGTGATGGAGCTTGATCTTCAGATCATTAATTTGATATCTATTAGTTTGTATTTCGAACTCCAGCCAATTCACAATATTGTGCCGTCATCATTCATTATCATGGTTGATATCTATTTCACACCGGACATGGTTAAAATATACTGGTCAGTGCTTGTCAATGTGGCTCTGGGAATCACCTCTGGAAACTAGTTCCTGTTAAAAATAATAAGTAAAGAGATTCATTTTAGCACTATTTATCCAAGAGCGGTAACTTATTGGTCAAGGCGTTAGACTTTCCATCAAAACCCTACTTTGAATTTCCTTTCACTTATTTCGGTTTGGTCAGTCTGATAGCATCAATAGCCCTTACACTGATAATAAAATACCTAATGGTTGTGCTGGTTTGTTCATTTCTCTTTTATGTAAGGGAAAATTACAGCACGAAAAATTCAGAACGAGCGATAATGAATCATTCATAAATCGCAATAGTATAAGCTATTTCGGTAACCACGTTAAGGAAATAGGTTTTACGAATTTCTTATGAACACAAATGTAAGGCTTGCTTTGATAAATTATTAATTAATTATTTTAAACACATAACTATTGGTACAAGGAAGCACCAGATACATATGCGCCGCACAAATCTCATTCGATTGGTGTGAGGGCTATGATACTGCCCAGGTGCCCAAACTGAAGCAAGTGGTTTTCTTAGGAAGCCACTGCCCGGAGCCTGCGACCTAAAGGTCTGGTCCACAAGGCAGTGCAGTGGAGCATCGTAAAGAGATGCAGTTCCATGGTAACCGGTGACCAACGATTGGTTCATACACCATTTGTTCCATTAGGATACTGGAGCCAGCCTATGTGCACCATTGGTTTTGAATCAGGGTTTTCCAACTCGCCTAGGTGGACTCGCTGTGTCCACCAACCCGGTTAACGCGTCGGATATTCACTTTTCGTCCTCTCAATTTCGTAAACAACACCCACGCCACTAGAAGGCAGTGAGTAGGACTTTCCGTGGGAGAGGCTATATTCACGTGGCCATGTGAGAGCGATTCGAGAGGGAGAGCGGACTCTCCCCACTCCCGCCCGTACCAGGGCATTTGGGGGCGGTGAATATGGCCGCATCCCACCAAACAGCAGTTTATGTACCAATAGTAAATATTTTCAATGCTTTCTATTTGCTTAATGGTAATGTGTTGTTTATCTGATGATACCATTCTTTTTTATTAGGTCACACAATCAATCCGATAATGAGTTATGCAGTTCTAACGATCAAACTGATACAAATTCCTTGGGAAATAACCTCAATACCGTGGCTAATACCAATACTATTGATAATGATGTTACTAACAATCATAATAGTAATATATTAAATCATCGAGCCAAAAATCGTTCATCATCTGCTTGTAGAGGTTTACAACAATCTGTTCGACGTTATGATAATGAAAGCATTAATTGTAATAATAATAATAGTATCAATACGAATACTTGTAAAAGCAGTAGTCAAAATAATAATACTATCCTTGATACTATTACTAGTAATAATACTACGCACAAACATATAATTCGTCCAATAATCGATGTGCATAAACATGCTAATAATCCTGGTCCATACGGTGAACGAGAAGATGTTCTGGTATTTGTACAAAAATTAACACCTCAAGCTAATCAGTTATTTGTTCGTTTAGCTTCTACGGGTAAAAGGTGAGTTGTTTAAGGTTTTTTATGTTGGGGGAGGGAGGTGGGAGTTGTTATTTCTTATGCTTCTTTAGAATCTATTTTAGAATGTATTTTTGGGGTTGTCATCAGTATCTGTGATCTTTCCATAGAACTTATACTGAAGGTGAACCGAATTTTTATATGCAGCTAAACATAATGCATTGCATCTATTATCATGTTTCCACATGTTTCTTTTTTTAAACAATTTTATATCTGAAGGGGTTTTGTGGAGATTTTAGTATTTTCATGGTTGAAATCATGAGTCAATTGAAGCTAGACCACCACAGAAAACGTGGAACCACTGGACGGCCGTTTCGTCCTATGAAAATACTGAAATCTCCACAAAACCCTTTCTGATCTATAATCATAAGCTCACTAGTGACTGACTTCAAGAGATATTTCCTGGAGTTCTAGTGGGAAGCAGCGACCAGTGGAGTTCAACCACGTCTTTCGTGGAGATATCAACTCACTGAAGGCAATTGGTAAACGGTTGCTCAAACATCGTGGATTGGTTGGAGTTAGACATTAACACCATCGGATGCCGGCCAGCTCAGTGGTCTATCGGTTAAGCGCTCGAGCGCGAGACTGATAGGTCCTGGGTTCGAATCTTGCAAGTACGGGATCGTGGATGCGCACTGTTGAGGAGTCCCATAATAGGACGAAACGGCCGTCCAGTGCTTCCAGGTTTTCCATGGTGGTCTAGTTTCAATTGACTCATGATTTCAACTATGAACATTTTATATTTGTTGCTATTGGTCAAATAAGTTCATATGAGATTTTACGAACTGTTTTGACTATTTAATCAAATGGTGAGATTTCTTTAACGATATAAGTAGTGGAACTAATATTTAATTCACTAAACTGATTCTCAGATTCCACTCAAATAGATTTCAAAACGACTCATATCAATCTGGGCCATTTTTTGGCGCTGTTGTGGTGTGAGTCTAGGTCTACAATGAGCCGGTAAGAGTAGTTTCGCTGTATATGTGTAAAACCTGGCCTTTTCGGGTCGAAGTTTTTCGGTGACCGATCTTCGATCCTAGAAGGATTCATTGCATCCAGTGGGGACACCGTGTTAATAGTGTTGAGATTTGGTAATGTATGTTTAGGTTCTGTGACGACGGCGAATTAATCAGTGGCACTATCTAGAAACATCCTCTTCAGTAGCCTGGTCACATTTTACTAATCTCATCCAACAGCTTCTAAACCGAGTATTATTTGTCAACGCTGACACTGAAGGGATTGATCTCAATGTTCATCAGTTCATGATACGATGCCGAAGTGCGAAAGAAAGCTATCTAAAACTAGCATCTACTACCGGTGATCACAACCACCTGCTTGGGATCCTGGAGATTTTTCAATTCCGTCAGCTGAGAAACTGCCATCCATGACTGGAACAGAAGAAAATAGTGATTCTCTGGTAGTTTTCTTTCACACTGTTCATTTATTCCTTGTAAAATTTAGGGCGTGAATAATCAGTTGACTGACAATATGAATATGTATCATAAGTTTGAAGCTTTTAGTTTTGTACAAAATATCCAACTGTAAATGTACCAAGCTCACAAAACAACCAGTCAGTATTCAGTCTTCTTTGTTTTATTATCTATCATTCATTCTCATATTAAAGTATCCTTTATTATTGGGGCACTGTTAATTAAGTATTTTCGTGCCACATCCAAATTAACAACAAAATTCATTGAAACCTTTTTGATTCTCCATTAAGTAGAAAAAAAGTTAGCTTCTTAAATATATGTTTTTAACAATGTTGTTATTAAAACTAATCTAATCTTATCCATATTCTAGTGAACAAGAACACGGGTGGGGACAATCGAATGTATTTAAGCACAAATTACAAACTATCTCACTAAACCTGGAAGCACTGGACGACCGTTTCGTCCTATTATGGGACTCCTCAGCAGTGCGCATCCACGATCATGCACTCGCGAGATTCGAACCCAGGACCTACCAGTCTCGCGCCAGAGCAATTGACTCACGCTTTCAACTATGAAAATACTAAATCTCCACAAAACCCCTTCTGATAATAATAACATTTCACTAAAATCTGATAACCGTACAGTAAACAGTTAATTTGCAAAGCAACAATCAATTGTCTCAATCTTGACTGTTCCTTCTGTGAATATCAGTTCATCTTCTCTGATTTCATTGTTCATGCATTTTCATACCGATTGCGCTTCGTTCTTGTTCTTTCCTAATCAATCTTCTGTCAAAATACATTCTATGCCTGACTCTCACCATATACTAATTATGTGGATATAAGTAACCCACACCACAGTATCAGTAACAAACACCTAAGTTTAGAAACTTCTTACCTTATGTTATATTAACTGGAATCACACACCTGATGTCGAATAAATCGAAAGATTGGTTTGGCTTCTCAAAATATTTGTATATAATTACTAAGATTTTCTATAACAAATAATAATTTGTGTTAAACTTGCGTTCAGGACAATGAACTTGACAACAATAGTCGAACCTCAATTCATAAAATTATAAAAATGACTGGTTCAATCTAACCCAAAAGATAAAAAGTATATCAGATAGTAAGAAAACATTCTTATGTTGCTTGTTTGTATCTTCTTATTGATGTTTAGGACTGCAATTGATCCGTCTCTTATTGGTATATGTGCGCTTCGTGTTGATTGCTTTGATTATTGCCTTAAGTCACTAGCATTATAAGCAAATATGGATGATGTCCAACAGTGGAATCCAAGACGCGTGTTCCGCTCTACCTTGAACTCGTCAGCTGGATGAAACCCATATCCTTAATTCCACTGCTAGCCACCATCCATCTTTATTTACACTACGAAGCAATGGACGGCCGTTTCGCCCTATTATGGGACTCCTCAACAGTGCGCATCCACGATCCCGTACTTGCAAGATTCGAACCCAGGACCTATCAGTCTCGCGCTCGAGCGCTTAACCGATAGACCACTGAGCTGGCCGGCATCCGATGGTGTTAATGTCTAACTTCAACCAATCCACGAAATTTGGGCAACGGTTTACCAATTGCCTTCAGTGAGTTGATATCTCCACGAAAGACGTGGTTGAACTCCACTGGTCGCTGCTTCCCACTAGAACTCCAGGAAATATCTCTTGAAGTCAGTCACTAGTGAGCTTATGATTATAGATCAGAAAGGGTTTTGTGGAGATTTCAGTATTTTCATAGGACGAAACGGCCGTCCAGTGGTTCCACGTTTTCTGTGGTGGTCTAGCTTCAATTGACTCATGATTTCAACCATGAAAATACTAAAATCTCCACAAAGCCCCTTCTGATCAATATCGAGATTGTTAATAATTCCTACATGTTAGATTCTTTGCTCGGTTACAGTCAATTACGAATCATTTCTGCCCCAACAATTGAATTTTGATTGAACCTTAACAATACTTGATCAAATGAAAGGTGCTATCGATATTAATGATCTACTTATTCTATGACGTTTATCACACTACAGAGAGCTCTTATATATGGGAAGTTGTAAAACATTTACGATTTCATTCTCCATGGCTAATTAGTTTACTCACGTACACTTCTATTGTTATTTCCTTTTTCTTTTTACCATTTCCCGTGTTGACCTATTTATTTGCTTTTTCAAAAAAAGGATATGTGTTATTCACTCTGTTGACCGAAGTTCTATCAGTTCATTTACTGTACATGAACATGATGGATTTAATCGAGTTGGTGCACATCCAAGACGATATATATTTACAGGTCATTCAAATGGTACAATTCAAGTAAGTAAAATTTTTAGTTTTTTGAGTTCAGTATCGAAAATTGGTTGATATTGGAAATTATTAACTGTTAGATTCTAACTCAATGCTCAGTACAATATCCGGAAGTCCTGGAATCTATTTCATCATAGAATCGTGGATACTCATTACTGAATTGTCTCACATTAGCATAAAATATCTATTATGTCCTGTAGCCAATCGTTTATCACGTGAAAAGATTTCTAATCAGAACATCGACTTATATGATCTTGTCCCTGTGGTAAATCAATGATTCGTTAGTCAGCACAAGCAGCCTTGAGTCAAATTTGAATTCTTATTCGCTCTTCCCACTTAACCCTGCCCGTTGAGTACAGAACGTAATATCAGCTTCCACTGTATGAATCGTATATTTCAGATATACGCAGTTTACACACAAGCAAATCAGAGCGCAACTAATAAATCGGGAATAAGCTAAGAATGGTAAATCGTATTGAAATAGCCAAGTCAAATAAAAAGAATACGAGTATATATATATATCTTGTTACTTAGAAGTAATCCAACTTGAATATATGTAATATTAGTCCATAAATAATTCCTAGAAGTTACCATTCGTTTATTCTTCGTTATTTATTTACTCGAGCACATAAATATTGGTACAAACAGGCGCCAGATACATATGCACCACACGAATCTCATTTGATTTGTATGAGGGCTGTGATACTGATCAGGTGCCCAAACCGAAGAAGGTGGTTTTCTTAGGGGGTCACACCCCGAGCCTTCGACCTAACGATCTGATCCACAAGGTAGTGCAGTGGAGCATCGTGAGGAGATGCAAACCTATGGTAGCCAGTGACCAAGGGTTCATTCATACGCCATTTGTTCCTTCAGGATACTGTAGCCAGCCCATGTGCACCATTGTTTTTGGAATCAGGGTTTTCCAACTCTCCTAGGTGGACCCTGCATATCCACCGACCCGGTCAAAGCGCCAAACATTCGCTACTCATCCTCTCAATTTCGTAAACAACAGTAATGCCACGAGAAGGCAGTTAGTAGGACTTCTTTGGCAGAGGTTATATTCACGTGGCCATATGAGAGCATTTCTCGAGGGAGAGCGGACTCTCCCCACTCTCGGTTGTACCAGGGCATTCGGGGGCCTATTCTTCGTTAGAATAAAACAATACTTGTTTAATTGTTTCCTTAATTTTTCAGTGGTTTTGAAGTTGATATCGTTTAGTGATGAAAAGACTTTTTTCGTTTTAAATAACCACCTTTTAATTTTTATATTCTATCCACATAAACCCAGTTATCTGTGAATTCGATGTATGTCTATTAAATTACAGTTTATTGAAATTCAGATATAATTGAAAGTTAATTTTATGCATCATTGAATAATCATGGGAAGAAATAACGAAAAAAAAGAAAACACAAGACAGCTGTTTCACCTTAATTTGTGGTCTTAAACTTGTGTTCCCTTTACTCATAGAATCTATTGGGTGTTGTGAACTTAAGACACTTTGAGTTTTCAGTGTTTTTTTGAACTTATTGAAGTGTTCTGTTTTACGATCTTTGAGTAACAAACGTAGTAAAAATTTTTGTTAAAATTGTTTTTTTTGTTGAGTAAACATGGGAATAACTGACGTATAGAGTGAATGAATTAACTGGCCCGCCAATGCCCTGGTACGGCTGAGTGTGAGAAGAGTCCGCTCTCCCTCGAAAAATGCTCTCACATGACCACGCGTATATAGCCTCTGCCAGACAAGTCCTACTCACTGCCTTCTCGTGACATTACTGTTGTTTACGAAGTTGAGAGGACGAAAAGCGAATGTTCAGCCTTTAACCGAGTTGGTAGACACGGCGCGTCCACCTAGGGGAGTTAGAAAACCCTCATTCCAAACCAATGGTGTACATAGGTTTCTGGATCTTGAGGGAACAAATGGCGTATTAACCAATTGTTCGTCACCGGTTACCATGGGACTACATCTCCTTACGATGTCCCACTGCCTTGTGGATCAAACCTTTAGGTCAAATGCTCGGCGTGTGGCCCCCTAAGAAAACCACCTGCTTCAGTTTGGGTACCTTGGAAATATCACAACCCTCACACAAATGAAATGAGATTTGTGTGGCGCATATATATCTGGTACCTCCTTGTGTTTAAATAAATAAATAAACTGAACTTGATCATGAGTGTGAGGGACAGTGATGCTATCCAGCTACCCAGATCAAAGATGTGGCCAGGTTTGGACCTGGAACACAGTGCTTGAAAGTTGAACATGTTAACTACCAGGTCACTGATTTCTTATATTAGTGTAGATTAATGTTAACTTTTTAGATTTAGTTTGTTAATTGAAACTATTTTCTTTGAAATTGGTTAGCTATCTTTATTAACCGTTAATAATATCAATTTCTAATGATTGTTACATCAACACCTTACACTACCAGGTATTATGATCTGAAGATGTACTGTTTAGATCTACTTACTAATCATACACTGCTGTTGAAGATCTTAAGTGACATGATTCATTGTGACGTAGATGTTTCTTTTCTTTTTATCCTTGTAGATTTAAAGATTCTTACTTTTCATAAATCTCTTCCTCAGTTTCATTTGCTGCTTTTAAGTTTTTCTTCTTAACACCAAATTTCCTGATTTTCTGAAAGTTTTTTATTTATCCTGAATATGGTAAACAAAGATGGACAGTGGCTAGCAGTGGAATCCAGGACGTGCGTTTCGTCCTATTTGGGACTGGTCAGCTGGATGTACCTGTATCTCAGAGTTGATGTTCACTCTGGGACTCGAACCCAGTAACCTACGCTTCAAACGCCATCACATTATCCACCCAGCTACTGAGTCCTGACATCCACTTGCTTGTGCAATGGGTTGAAGTTTGAATTCACTTAGTATTGTTTGTTAGCCATTATCCATCTTTGCTTATAATGCTTGTGAATTAAGGCTATATCGAGGCAATACGCACAGTATGCACATATGCCAATTAGAGACTGGTCAGTTGCAGTCCTAACACATCGATGGGAAGATTCAAAAACAAACAATACTATCCTGAATTTAGTTTTGATCAGAACTGTCCAACTTACTCGTTCCCTCCTACAATTTTCAACAATTCTCCATTCCTCAGTTTTGTACGGAAATTATCTTAAGAGTTACATGACGGAATATTATTTCCAAGTGTTAACTTGGTCCCTGTCTGTTAAAACAGACGACTTTTAGTGCACTAATACTTTCTGGCATTGCAAAGTGTTGTACTTAAAAATCCCCCCACTTTTTTGTTTATCCCAATAGCAACTTTTCTCAAATATTTTCTTTTTACTTTTCTGTATTTATTCATAGGTTTGGGATTTAACAACAGCATTGAATCTTTCAAGAACTGGTTCCGGTTTACCTGGTCCTTTGATGACTATTCCAAATTCATCAACAATGAATACAGATGGAGCATACAATTTTTCACATGGCATGGCTTTTCAATATTTTGTTTAGATTTTTTTATTTCTTCTACTGTCGGCTTTGTTGTAGATAATTCAAAGTAGTTGCCTTAATAATAGTTCTGTTTGTATAAACAAGTAACTTATTTTGTAGGCTATATTTACCATATATTGATCTCAATTGGGAGTACCATTGAAAGCTAGAAAGCTCTGGATTGCTCTTTCACCCTTGTATAAAACTCTTTGGGATTTCGCACTCACGAACCCAACGAGGACGAACCCAAGACCTTTAGTTTTCGTGTCATGTGATATCTGAGTTGTATGGTTTACTTAATGAGTATCATTGTCATGTTTTGAGCAACTTTATCAGTACTTATTGTAAGCATAAGTAGGATTCTCTAAATCATTTTACAAGCACCAGGTATGTTATTCTAGTGATCTTGTTTATGATAGGTTGTCTTCACAGGATTTATCTTTATATGCTTTTAGATTTTCATCGACTAATCACTTTGTTTTCAGTCTGAGGTTGTGGAGATTGTTGAGTTTTAAGTGAGATCATGAATAATTCAATGTTAGACAACCATTGGAAACCTGGAAGCACTGGACGGCCGTTTTGTCCTAGTATGAAACTCTTCAACAGCTAGCATCTACGGGGTTCGAACACAAGACCTTCGGTTTAGTGCGAGGACGCCTAACCTCTAGACTACTGATCTGGCATTCAACGGTGTTAATGTCTAACTTGATAAATCCACGATGTCACGCAACCACCTTTCATTGTTTTCGGTGGGTAACTGCCTGACACCTACACGGTTAAAATCCACTAACCACTTGTCACCAGGTCTCCAATAATTCTCTCTCGAAGCCAATCACTAGTAGTGAGCACGTGATAATTTTCAGTTTGGGGTTATAGAGATTGTTGGATTTCATTGCAATCATAAACCGATCAGTGTTGTATATATGAATAACATACCGTAAATTATTTTGTTAATTAATTTATTTATTTGAACACATAAATGTTGGTACAAAGGGGCACCAGATATATATGTGTCACACAAATCAAATGAGGTTTGTGTGAGGGCTATGATACTGCCCAGGCGCCCAAACTGAAGCAGGTGGTTTTCTTACTGGGCCTTAACCGGAGCCTTTGACCTAAAGATCTGATCCACAAGGTAGTGGAGCATCGTGAGGAGATGCAGTCCCATGGTAGCCGGTGACCAACAATCGGTTCATACGTCATTTGTTCCCTCAAGATACTGGAGCCTATGTCCACCATTGTTTTGGAATGAGGGTTTTCCAACTCCCCTAGGTGAACTTTCGGTATCCACCATCCCAGTTAAAGCGCCGGACATTCACTTTTAGTTCTCTCAATTTCGTAAATAACACCCCCGTCACGAGAAGGCAGTGTGTAGGACTCAGATCTTTTTATTCTTTATCCACTGAATCTGTTGATCAAAGTTGAATATAATGCATCGAATCTTTTCTTTTCGAAATTCTCTTTAGAAATCACATCTTATCCTAATGGGATAATTAATAATATGAATTCTTATGGAGGGAATACTATGCTTATGATTGGTGCCAATTCTAATGGATTATTAAATCATTCAAATAATGTTCAAATTTATCCTAATCATATTTATAATAATAATAATAATCAATGTTTATATAGTACAGATTATTATCATGGTTGTTTTATTGGTGGACCGACATCATCGGAATTATTAAGATTATTAGAAAATTGTCAACTTGGTTTCTCATCTAGTGCATCCAGTATGACAGCTTTATATTCAGAACGTTTAACACCAGCAGATTCATTAAATTCAATTATTCATCACACAGGTTTGTGATATTTTTATTTGAAAAACTTTTCCTTTCTCCTCGTCATCCTCATGAAGAGATTGTTTCCGAACTACTTATTGACCATCACCACCACCACCACCACCTTATTGGCTTATTGATTATACCATCATTCCAAACTATATTTTTTTTAATATTATATAACAATCATATCAAATATATGATGCGAATATCTTTTATTATCTCACTAATACATTGTTCTATTTGCCACAACTTAGGAAACTTTATTCACTGGACATCAACTACCAGTTTTGTATTTCTATGTATCTTGTTAACCGGTTTTTCTTCCCCTTATTTAATTTATTTATTCAACTGATCGACCTGAAAAGAAGGTCTCTTTCTCTGTCTATAGCATAATCATTGTTTTATTAGTCAACATTACTAGACTCTTTTGTTTCTATCAGTTTCATTCATTTAAGTCTGTATCTATTTGGTTATTTCTGATTTTTTTCTTTTCTTTCCTTTTTTTTTCGTTTCTTGAAATACTTTTTATCATTACTTGGATACTTTTTTACATTAATCAAAATTACATAATAATTATTGAAATTAACATGAATCACAATAAAATGAATAGTGTTATTTACTGTTATGAAATAAGTTTCTTACCACCGACGTGCAATGTTTTATGGTGTAGGAGTAGGTTGAAAGAAAGCTAGGGGCGGCCAAACGAAGACGTAGGACAAATCCATGGAGTCATTGACAAGTGGACTGAACCATGTTGGTAGGTGTAGACTACCTGGTTTGGATCCACGAGATGATAGTGATCGATGGTTAGAGACGTTGAACGATATGGCTCAAAATCGTTTACAATGGTGAAGGTCCATCCAGTCTTTGTGTTCTTCTAAATTCTAATCTTTCGAATTCTTCATATCTCTATCTTTTTTCTCTTTCCAAATTTGTTTCACTGGATTGTACTTCTTGAATAACATGTTTAAACGCTAATCTTTCTGATTACTGCTTATACTCTTACTAACTGTACCACTATGGGATTTGAATCGACAACTACATCTGTGTGCTAATGTAGTATGGTAACTCGAACTGATGTACATACGTACAAAGTTCTACGTTGTGACTGACTAACTATTCATATCATTTGTTAAAAAGAAAACACTATTCACTTATTATTTCCTGTTTATATATAGTGATAGGGATTATTATTATACTGTTTAATCTTTTTTTAAGTCAGTATAATGTTGGTTATATTCTTCACTTGATTGATTGTTATTTATTATATTTGATTTGAGTAAATGTTGCATTTCCTTGTTCTTTTCTGTTAGAATTACAAATAGTATAATATATGAATATTTATATTATTGAAATCCAAATTTAGATATTCAATGAAGTTTGTGATAGTACAAAATTGAGGGGACGAAAAGCGAATGTCCGGCACTTTAATCGGGTTGGTGGACACGAAAAGTCCACCTAGGGGAGTTGGAAAACCCTGATTCCGAACCAACGGTGCACACGAGCTACAAGATCCTGAGAGTACAAATGGCGTATGAATCAATCGTTGATCACCGGCTACCATGGGACTGCATCTCCTTACGATGCTCCACTGCACTGCCTTGTGGATCAGACCTTTATATCGAAGACTCCGTGTGTGGTCCCGTAAAAAAAGCACCTGCTTCAGTTTGTGCACCTGGGCAGTATCACAGTCCTAACACAAATCAAATGATATTTGTGTGGCGCATATATATCTGGTGCCCCCTTGTACCAATATTTATGTGTTTAAATAAATAAATAATAATGTGTTTTAGAAATAATTTGATAATATTATTCGATATACTCAGAGAAAGTAGATACTATGGTGTGATTTTGAATTGGATGATAAATCGGTTTTGTCCACATGGATTTTCGTTCACTACATATAGTATCGCTTCCAAAGGGGGAGGTGGAGAGGTTCCAGTTCTGCCGACAACGTTACAGGGCTGGGAGAAGAGGTGGTAGTGGGTACATTCCGATACAGAAGGGAGACGTCGAGTGGAATGTTCTGTTAGGACAGCGTTGGGTGTAGCAGTCGCTGTTGACGGTGAGACGACGTGGAACGTCCCGATTGATGATGGCTCGGCAAGTCGTTGAAGAGCAGGAGTTAGATGTCCTGGCTGCCTGATTGACATCAGGTCTAGATTGTCCGGCAGGTCGACAGATCTACGAAGGTCAGCCAGCCGACGGGCTCGACATTTTGACGGAGAGTGTGGCACAGACTGTGACAAAGAAGTGGCACGACGAGCAGAACAACTGCAGGAACGATCCTTTAAAGGGGTATGGCTGTGGTGTATGCTACTAATGCTGACAGATATAAGTAGTATGTAGCAGCAGCCGGAAGTGGAATGGTTGTTAACAGAAGATTGAAATGAAGAAGACAGGAAGGAAATTGACGAGCGATGAAAATAACAACAGATTCAGAGGAATGGTGCAGTATGTAAAGAATGCAAATGATGTATTTAACGTATGATTGAAGAGACAATAATTTGTGGACGAACCAATCAGATTTGAGGTAATAAGTCTTGAATTTTGGTGCGAAATTCATCTATTCATTCAGCAATATAGTTTACGTCAATTTATGATAAAAACCCTAAATTTAACTCCTAACCCTAAAGTACAGCTGTAAATCCTAATGCTGATTCTTCACACTTATTTATAACCCAGTAAAGGGACATTATCAAGGTCAATGTAGCGTCACTTAAAGGTTGTCCATAAATTATAGTCACCGTATGATTTACATATTTTACTGTCATCGCGTGATTTTGCATTGAACAATAAATTGATTCTCTCCACCTGAGTTTTCGATCACTACAGTACCACTTATTTTGATGGATTAGAAAGACCTTTTTTGGAGGAAAATGTTAATTGATTTAATCATTTTCTTGGGTCTAGTACAATACTATTGAACCCATAATTTAGAATAAAATAGTCTATAAGTTTGGATGATGGCTAGTAATGAAAATTGAGACGTTAGTTCCGTTCTATTTAGGACTCACCAACTTGATCTTTTTACATCTCAGAGTTGGTTTTCACCCTGGTATTCGAATTCAGTACATTTCACTTCAAACGCCATCGTTTTATTCACGTAGCTACTAAGTATAGATAACCACTGGTAGCTACCATCCAACTCTGTTTAAAATACTTGTGACTTAATGGCAATCTGCATAGAATCCACATATACCAAATGTGACCGATTAATTTCGGTCCTAAACATCCATGGGAATGTCCAAAAATGTTAAAATACTCGACCTTTTCAATATCTGTAGCTTGTTATGGCACAATTCCTATTGAATCTCATCATTGGGTGACTACCTCACTTTCAATTTGATTGACTTAACTGAATTCAGGTTCCTGCTAAGATTTCAAGCATTCACTTCGAAACTGATAACTAGTTCGAACAATATTATCTATGTCGGGAATTCTTTTTGGATATGATTCTTTGTCTGAATGTAGCTTACATAGAAAAGATCGATATCAGCAAAGGAATAGGAAGGATTGAATACTTGCTTCTCATTTATGTATTCCTGAATAAAGAATGTTTGTCTAGATAAACTAGACTTCTTGTGACCGGATAAAAAGTAACAAATACTGAAATAAAAGTTGGTAAGCTAATAAGATTAATTTCCATGTTAGACAACTATATTTTCAGTATATGCCCCCAAATGCCCTGCTACGGCCGAGAGTGGGGAGAGTCCGCTCTCCTTCTCGAAATGCTCTCACATGGCCACGGGTATATAGCCTCTGCAGGGAAGTCCTACTCACTGCATCCTCGTGGGGGGGTTCGTTTACGAAATTGAGAGGACGAGAAGCGAATGTCCGGCGCTTTAACCGGGTTGGTGGGCATGGAAAGTTCACCTCGGGGAGTTGGAAAACCCTGATTTCAAACCATTGGTGCACATGGACTCCAGTATCCTGAGCGAACAAATGGCGTATGACCCTATTGTTAGACACCGGCTACCATGAGACTGCATCTTTTTACGATGCTCCACTGCCTTGTAGACTAGACCTTCAGGTCAAAGCCTCGGGGTGTGGTCCCCTAAGAAAACCACCTGGGCAGTATCACAGCCCTCAGACAAATCAAATGAAATTTGTGTGGCGCATATTTATCTGGTGCTTCCTTGTACCAATATTTATGTGTTTAAATAAAAATAAAAAAATTCAGTATATATTTTCATCAGATATTCAGCAGACATTCTAATGCTGATGTACGTACGTACGTACGTACGAAGTTCTACGTTGTGACTGACTGACCAATGCTGGATTAATGAAAAAAAACAAGCCCTGATTCATAATGTTTATAATACTGAAATATATTGTGGATTTTATATTCTTTGCCGATTCTCCATGCTTTTGGTACTGCAAATACCATTTATTCATAGTGTGAGTAGTTAGTATCCCAGTGTTGTTTTATGAGTAAATCAATTTTACAAATGAAATCTAATCCCAAATAGTAGTGCATAACACCAATACATTTTGCATATGTTAACCCAAAAGAAAATTGATCAATATCTCCCTTAGTTACTAGTCATGTGAAATGTTTAGAATGAATACCCATGATAAACGTTTACTAAAGGTTTGATTGAATGACTTTTTTTTTAAAGAATTACAACAACCAACATTATTTCTTTACTAACTTATTGGTCCATTATATAGCTGGGATTTAGTAGAGGCTCAAGGAATGATAAGACAATGTACCCATCTATTCTTTACTTGAAATTGACTCCTTTTAATTTGTATGTAAAATTGTTTGTCATAGTTATTACAATAACTTTCCAGTTATGGAAAAATTAAGTGTAATTTCAATTGTATTCCCAGTATCATTTTGATGTAAGTATATATGAGTCTTGAGCTGTTTTAAGTACTTAAATGCCCTGGTATGGCTGAGGGTGGAGAAAGTCAGTCCTTCCTCTCAAAACGCTCTCACATGTCCACGTGCATATAACCACTGCAAGGGAAGTCATAATCACTGCCTTCTCGAAGCATTACTATTGTTTACGAAATCGAGAGGATGAAAAGCGAATGTCCGGCTCTTTAGCCGGGTTGGTGGATATGGAGAATCCACCTAGGAGAGCTAGAAAACCCTCATTCCAAATCAATGGTATACATGGGCTACAAGATCCTGAGGGGAAAAATGGCGTACGAACCTATTGTTAGACACCGGCTACCATGGGACTGCATCCCCTTACGTTGCTCCACTGCCTTGTGAATAAGACATTTAGTTCAAATGCTCCGGGTGTGATCCTCTAAGCAAACCATCTGCTTCGGTTTGGGCACCTGGGAAGTATTACAGCCCACTCATAAATGAAGTAACTTGTGTGGTGCATATGCCTTTAGTGCCTCTTTGTACCAACATTTATGTGTTCAAATAAACAATTCTTTATATTTATTTGTAAGATCTCACGAGACTAACTCTAAAATACAAGTGAAAGGTGAATTCCAACTTATCAACTAAATATACATAAAATAATAAAAAACACCACTGTTCATTTGTACTCGAGAGTTCCATACTAAGGAGGAACAACTGTTTAGGGCTCTCTGGATAATATCAATCGGAGATTTACAGTTATCTTTAACGTAAGTATATTTTTATGTACCGTACAAATAGTACACTGTGTATTGAACGAGAACACAAGAAGAGACAACCGAATATATTTGAACACAAGATTACTGAACATCTTAGTAAAATCTGAGAGCCATACAATGAATACATAATTTGCAAAATGTCAATCGTCTCAAACTTGAGTGTTCCTTTTACGAATATTGGTCAATCGTCTCAGACTTTCTTGTTCCTGCATTTCAATACCAATTGTTTCCTGTTCCCATTCATTCCTTTCGATCTTATTGAGCTTCTGTTGTAAGACATTCTATTCCCAACTAGTGTTATGTACTACTTATGACGATATAAGTAGCACACACCACTCAGTGTTCTCGAAAAAACTACATCTTTATAACAGCGCATTGTTTTATTTAAGCATATAGTCTAAATAAAAAGTACCTTAAGTTTACCGACTAATTCATGATGTTCAGGAGAGGCTTATATATAATCGAAAACAGTAGTCAGTCCTTAATTTTTGTCACTTATGAAGGTGATATTCATCATCAGTGGAGTTCAAGTGTGTGGAGTGGGACGAAGTTATCAATGATGGCATCACCCCAGAATCGCTCACTATTATACCATCTCTTTAACATAATTATCCAAATTAGCATATTCTGTAAAAATCTCCATCGCATTGAAACACTAATGTATGAATGAAAAAGATTCTTTTCCATAAATTCTCTTCGGATGCTATAATTATATATCCAAATTAATAATCCAAAAACTGGCTAGGTTTAAGGCAAATTATATCGTTCAAAATTATAGCATATGAATCTAGGATTGTGAAATAAAATTGTTTACGTTAAAATCCACCATCCTGAACCAAAGGGACTTGAACATGAGGCCTTTGGTCTCACTCACGAACGCTTAATCTCTAGACGAATGAGCCGATATTCGTTTATTTTTTATTTATTTAAACACATAAATATTGATACAAAGGGGGCACCAGATATATGTGCGCTGCACAAATCTCATTTGATTTGTTTGAGGGCTGTGATACTGTCCAGGTGCCTAAACCGAAGCAGGCGGTTTTCTTAGGGGGGCACACCCGGAACCTTCGACCTAAAGGTCTGATCCACAAGACAGTGGAGCATCTTTAGGAGGTGCAGTCTCATGGTAGTCGGCGACCAACGATTGATTCATACTCCATTTATTTTTTCAAGATCCTGTAGCCCATGTATACCATTGGTTAGGAATCAGGGTTTTCCAATTCCCCTAGGTGAACTTTCCGTGTCTACCAACCCGGTTAAAGCGCCGGATATTCGCTTTTCGTCCTCTCAATTTCGTAAACAACAGTAATGACACGAAGAGGCAGTGAGAAGGGTCGGCATTCGACGATGTTAACGTCTAATTTCAACTAATCTACGATATTGCACCACCGTTATCTTCATTGAATAACTGTCTCTACAACACACACTGTTGAACTTTACTGGCCACGGCTTCTCACTAGAACAACATCAACAATCTCCACAACCCTATACTGATAATTATTATGTGCTCACCAGTGACTGGCTTCAAAATGAATTCCTGAAGTTCTAGTGGGAAGCCGTTGCCAGTGGGGTATATCTGAATGGTAAATTTAATTAAAACAGAAAGCCGATTTGATTAAGAAAGTCAGGACTAAAAAGGAATTAACTGCAGCATGAATGCCATTAGATAGTCTGTAAAACGCTGTGTACGTAATTAATGAACTTCCTAGTTAGTTTTTATGTCTTTGAAATAGTAAGTAACAGTGGTATAATACCTAAATTTTGGTCAGTTTTCTGTGTTCAGGCTCAAAACATCACATTAGTTACTATCTGTTGTTCAGCTTTTTCATATGATTTAATTCTTCAATTCACAAACCATTATTCTAATTAGTTTTAGGTCGCTAAACCGACTATAGTAATAAATGAATCCTGGTTCATATATCAAGTAGTCATAATGTTTTCTCAAGCTTCTAGATTGCCCCCAAAAGCCCTAGTACGGACGAGAGTGGGGAGAGTACACTCTCCCTCGAAAAATGCTCTCACATGGCCACGCGTATATATCCTCTGCCAGGGAAGTCCTACTCACTATCCTCTTGTCGCGGGGGTGTTGTTCACGAAAGTGAGAGGACGAAAAGCGAATGTTCGACACTTTAACCGGGTTGGTGGACACGGCGCGTCCACCTAGGGAAGTTGGGAAACCCTGATTCCAAACCAATGGTGTACATATTCTCCAGTATCCTGAGGGAACAAATGGCGTATGAACAAATTGTTGGTCACCGGCTACCATGGGCTGCATCTCCTCACGATGCTCCACTGCCATGTGAATCAGACCTTTAGGTCAAATGCTGCGGGTGCGGCCTCCTAAGAAAAGTACCTACTTCAGTTTGGGCACGTGTGCAGTATCATAGCCCTCACACAAATCGAATGAGATTTGTGTGGCGCATATATCTCTGGTGCCCCCTCTAGATATATACTCTTTTAAAGTATTTCTTCGATCTTAACTTCCGTTTAAATCAAATGTTCTATGACCACTTTTTTTCATTCATTTACATCACCTAATCTAAGCAACTAATTTCAGAAACAAAATGATTTTATGTCATTCAACAAGTTATTGTAAGCAAAGATGGCTAGTACCTTTCGCTTCAAACGCCATCGCGTTATCCACTCATCTACTGATTCAAACAAACAATATCATGGGTATTCAAGTTATTTTAAATTATTTTTTTCAAAACTATTCCACCTGGTGTAAGTTTAATTTGCGTATACTATTCAATTTGAGTAGCTGCTCACGTTTAAAGTTATTTCCTCAATTACTTTTCTTCTCACAAAGTAATTCTCTTAAAATTTCTTTCTTTCTTTAAGCAAAGATGGAATCCAGGACGCGCGTTTCGTCCTATTTCGGACTCTTCAGCTGGATGTACCTGCATTTCAGAGTTGATGTTCACTCTGGGACTCGAACCCAGTACCTCTCGCTTCAAATGATATATATGGCAATGAGAGACTGACCAGTTGCAGTCCTAAATATCAATGGGAAGATTCAAACAAACAACACTAATTTAATTTTCTTTCTTTAGTTTGTATCTAACCAGTAGTAATCCTTTTCTGTATACTATGATCATTAGAGTTTCTCATGTAACCAAACAGTTTATTCAGTTGGACTTTAACCAGTTTATCACCAATATAACATGTATTTGGACTTAATATTACAGAGTGATCCTGGTTGAAGAGCCATTAAACATCAGAATAAATTAAACAGTTCCTTAATTGTGCACACCCAAACTCCATCAATGATGAAATCGAAGACTTTTGGGTCTCGTGCAGAACACTTGACTTTTAGACCATTGAGTCAGCATCCTATGATTTGCACTTTTAATTTCACCGAATTCGCCATACTGCTTAACTATCACAATTGATTGATCACTTGTTAGTGATCAATGTCATGCATGTCAAGTCCTTCTTAGTGCTGATCGAATGCTATCGATCAAGTTGCAATGTGGCCACTAGTCTAGCTGGCTCGTCACGGCTCGAATAGCTCAGTGGTAACGTCTCTGACCGTAAAGCTGGGTGACACGGGATCGAATCCGCCAGGGAACACCAGTTCCCTCAAGATTACAGGTACACCTTGCTGACGAGTGCCAAGTAGCACGAAACCCGGGTCCAGGGTTTCCTGTTGACCACCTCCAACCACCATCTCATCCGTAACTATCTTCCAGTGTCGTTCGTGAATAAATACCTCACATCCAATATGTTTAAACACTTCTAACAATGACAAATTGGCACTCCTGGAGTTACCTCTTGAAATTAGTCACTAATATATATGTTTATGAAGATTGTTGAATTCTATAGTCTACATCACAATGGTGTCGTAAATGCCTACAACTCAGGAAGACTGTTCTCAAACAAAATAGCTTTCCATTACTTCATGGTTTACATCGGTTACTTAACTAAGATTGATGAGTGATATGCACTAAACAAAGTTAAATTTTGCGTTACATTTAAAACAAAATTGACTAAATCCGACTTATGCCTCGTGAATATCATAAGGCATTCTTTAAAAAAGTGGTGAATGACAAGTCAGTCAATTAAGTAGCTTAAAAAGGGTACACACACCTGAATGCTTCCATTCTGATAATAAATCTTAAGAACAAAAATAATCAAAGCAGTCATATAATTTAGTGTCTTATTGTTAAATTAAAGTAATGTTAGCGATTCCTTACTTTTTCCAATTCGGATATTCTCTGATTTCTAAGCATAAACTAGACAAATTTACTTGAATCTTTTCATTGATGTTTAGGATTGCAGTTGACCAATCTCTTATTGACATATGTGCATACTATGCGGATTGCTTCGAGATAGCCTTAATTCACAAGCATTCTAAGCAAAGATGGATAGTAACTAGCAGTGGAATCCAGTATGCATTTATGCCAGTAAGAGACTGATCGATTGGAGTCCTAAATATCAATGGGAAGATTCAAGTAAATAATACCAAGTGAATTTAAACTTCACCCTGTTGCACAAGCAAGTGGCTATCAGGACTCAATAGGTAAGTGGATAACCCGATGATGTTTAAAGCGAACGGTACTGGGTTGGAGTCTTGGAGTGAACACTAACTGTAGGATGCAGGCACATCCATCTGACGAGTCTCAAATAGGACGAAACACGTATTCTCAATTCCACTGCTAGCCACTATCCATCTTTGCTTATAATAAATCAGACAACTTTGATCAAATCATATAAGAAAATCAATTTCATGTAAGTAATTCAAAAAGTACATTTTTACACAGCAGCTTATGTAGAATTTGTCCTTAAAATGATCCCTTCTTTTTCTTTCTTTTCTATTAAATTACTTATGAATGTTCAAAGAAGAAAAGAATATACATTGAACTTTGATATTCATGGTTAAAAGTAAGAATAAGATTAAGAATATATGTATCGTTATAATTTGAACATAAGGAGATTCTAAGGAGTTTGATACAAAGAAATCTAGATAGATTTGAATGATTTATATAAACAACCTTAAAATCAGACTATGGATCCGTAGAATGATTACAGTCAATTAGGTGTTCAAGTATAGAACTCTTAATCATTCTACGGATCCACAGTCTGATTTTAAGGTTGTTTATATGATTCATTCAAATCTACCTAGATTTCTTCGTATCAAACTCCTAAAAGTAACCGAAGCTCTTACCATCCATGAGCTCAAACCAGAACTATGCGTACAAAAGAAGTACGTCTTAAAGAGATTCGCATCAAACTTTACTGTAATAGACAGTAATATTTATATGTATATGCGAAATGATTAAACTAACCAAAGTAATTTCAATAGTTGAGATCATGAATCAATTGAAGCTAGATCATAATGGAAAACCTGGAAGTACTGGACATCCAGCGCTTTAACTATTATAATTACTATAATATCCACAAAACCCCTTCTGATACTAATCGAAGTAGTTTATGTTGCAGGTTATTTAAAGTGATTTATCATATTCCTATTAGTTTTCCTTATAGGGTTCGACCTCGTTCCTTACATATATCAGAAAGCTGTAGGAATTAAAGCTAACCATCCAAGTCTTTATATTCATAGCCGAACCAGCTCCAATGAGAGACTTTATTTCTCATACTTTCTTCGTTTATCATTGTTCATCCCCTTTTTTTCAAAGATACGCTTCATTGTCCAATTAACTGAATACGTACTCTTATAGTTTTTATAAATATTACTTGAACATCTATATTTTTCAAGCCATTGATCTATTTCCCATTATGGAACATGATTTCAAGTCTTAGTTATTCTTATCAAAATTAATGCACTTTTCATCACACTATTGATTTGTACTTCTCAATTTAGTTCATAAACTGATCAATGTTAGGACACCATTAAAAATCTGGAAGGATTGGACGGCCATTTCGTCCTAGTATGGGACTTCTCAGCGGTGTGAATCCAAGATCCCCTACACAGGACTCAAACCCAGGACCTTCAGTCTCGCTTTCGAGTGCTTAAACTCTAGACCGCTTAGCCGATATCCAACTGTGTTAATGTCGAACTTTAAGTAATCCACGATATTGTGCGACCATTTTCCATCATCTTCTGTGGATAAGTGCCTTACGTATCATGTTTATTCCACTGTTATCACTGATTCATAAACCGCTTTAATTGTTTTAATAATTTCATAGATGC
>NC_031495.1:3224201-3224713 GCF_000237925.1 Schistosoma mansoni
TAATTCAAACCAATGGTGAACATGGGCTGGCTCCAGTATCCTGAGGGAACAAATAGCGTATAAACCAATCGTAGGTCGTCGGCTACCATGGGACTGCAACGATAAAATGATGGTTGGAGGTTGTCGATAGGAAACCTTGAACCTAGGTTTTGAGCCACTTGGCACCTGTCAACAAGGTGTACCTGTAATCTTGAGGGAACCGATGTTCTCTGACGGATTCGATTCCATATCACCCGGCTTCACAGTCAGAGACGTTACTACTGAGTTGTCTGTTCCGTGACTGACCTCCTGTAGGACTGAAATGTATTTACAATTGATTGATCACTGGGCAGTGATCATTGACATGTGTGTCAGGTCCCTCTTAGTGCAAATCGAATCCTATCGATCAAGTTGCAATGTGGCCACTAGTACACTCAATGTCAAGTTAGCTAGACTAGTAGCCACATTGCAACTTGGTCGATAGGATTCGATCTGCACTAAGAGGGACCTGACAAACATGACATTGATAATCA
>NC_031495.1:3224913-3231534 GCF_000237925.1 Schistosoma mansoni
GTCCTATTATGGGACTCCTTAGCAGTGCGCATCCACGATCCCGCACTCGCGAGATTCGAACCCAGGACCTATCAGTCTCGAGCCAGAGCCCTTAACCAAGGAGTCCCATAAGAAGACGAAACGGCCGTCCAGTGCTTCCAGGTTTTCCATGGTGGTCTAGCTTCACTTGACTCATGATTTCAACATTGTCCTATAGTTGACCTTGAAAGTTTGTTGTAACAGTAACTGTACTTGTCGGACAAAGAATTATTCAGGTGACTTCAAAGGAATACCCTTTTTCACTTTCAACCAACCTATTCGAAAAATGGCTAGACTATTGATTGTATTTGGATAGTTAACGTGATATCACTATCTAGATGAATGACTAGAAGTCTTTTATTAACTGTAGTATTCTTCGATTAGTTTCATTCACTATAGCTGTATTCCTTAATAAAGTAATGTGATTCGACATTTTTCCCAAACGATGATTGCTGTACATTGTTTCAAGTTTCTTTCAGTTAAACGTGTCTATTATTTTCATAGATGAAATCAAGAAGTGATCTTAACAAGATCAGCATTGATAACTCGAAGACAGTGGACGGTCTCCTCATAGTATTATAGACCTCCTCAGCAATGCACATTCACTACCCCATGTTCAGCAATCGAGCACATGATCTTTTATCTAGTGCACAAACGTCTTACCTTAAGACTGCTCTACCGAAGTCCAACTGTGTTAATCTCTAAATTCAATCAATCCATAATCATGTTCAACCCTTCATCCATTACCCGTGATAAATCATTTTCTCACCTGACACGGATTCAAATCCATTAGTCACAGTTTCTCGCTAAAACTATAGGAGTTACATCTCGAAGCTTGTCACTAGTGAGCATTGTTATATCTAGAGCTTTAATTCTCACTATGCCGCGTACTACTAGACTACTTGAACGATAGAACCCGCAACGTCCATCCAATGGGGAAGCTATACGTCGACATTCTAGAATATTCCCCCAGCAGTGATTGGATGGAATGTCTGCAGCTCTTTCTGGCCTTCTTGAAGCTTCCTAGAGTTTACCAACGAGCCATCCTTACAAGCATATGATATCGGATGCCAGCTCAGTGGTCTATCGGTTAAGGGCTCTGTCTCGAGACTAGTAAGTCGTGGGTTCGAATCTCGCGAGAGCGGGTTCGTGGATGTGCACTGCTGAGGAGTCCCATAATAGGACGAAACGGCCGTCCAGTGTTTCCAGGTTTTCGATGGTGGTCTAGCTTCAATTGACTCATGCTTTCAAATATGATTACTATTTGTATAAGGACATTCTATTATTTTCACAGTTGAAATTATGAACTTTTTTATTGTTTCTTCCAATCAACATTACAATTACTGCAAGTTTGTTATTGATAAGAATCAAGCTGTTAAATTTCGGGTCGCGATCAATTCACCTACCATTTTTCTTGTTCTTTCAATTTAACCATCATGTTTTTCGTATTAGATGTTAGTTAATGAAACGTTTATGTAATTATTCATTAAATTTACCTTAAACTGTAAACTCAATATATTCAATTAGTATTGTTTGTTTGAACCATCCCATTGATGTTTAGGACTGCAATTGGTCAGCACAAGCAAGTGGCTATCAGGACTCAGTAGCTGAGTGAATAACGCGATGGCGTTTGAAACGAAAGGTACTGAGTTCGTGTCCCAGTGTGGACATCCAGCTGACGAGTCCCAAATAGGACGAAACGCGCGTTCTGGATTCCACTGCTAACCACTATCCATCTTTGTGAACTCAATAGTTTTACATGCATTAAAATTTAAATAAATTACAATGTTTTTATTTTATTATTTTATTTAAACATGTAAACATTGGTACAAGAAGGCACCAAATATATATGCGCCACACAAATTACTTCATTTGTGAGTGGGCTGTAATACTTCCCAGGTGCCCAAACCGAAGCAGATGGTTTGCTTAGAGGATCACACCCGGAGTATTTGAACTAAATGTCTTATCCACAAGGCAGTGGAGCAACGTAAGGAGTTGCAGTCCGCATGGTAGTCGGTGTCTAACAATAGGTTCATACGCCATTTGTACCCTCAGGATCTTGTAGCCCATGCGTACCATTGATTTGTAATGAGGGTTCTCCAACTCTCCTAGGTGGATCCTCCATATCCATCAAACCGGTTAAAGTGCCGGATATTCGCTTTCCATCCTCTCAATTCCATGAACAACAGTAATGCTTCGAGAAGGCAGTGATTAAGACTGGTTATATGCACGTGGCCATGTGAGAGCATTTGGAGAGGGAGAGCTGACCATACCAGGGTATTTGAGGGCCAAAATTACAATGAGAGTATCACAGATTACTTACTTACTTACGCATGTTACTTCCAATGGAGCATAGGCCACCGACCAGCATTCTTCAACCCTCTCTGTCCTGGGCCTTCCTTTCTAGTTCTATGCAATGTTTGTTCATTCTTCTCATGTCTGTATCAATATCTTGGCGTAATGTGTTCTTTGGTCTTCCACTTCTTCTTTCGCCTTCAGGATTCCATGTGAGGGCTTGCCTTATGACGCAGTTGGGTGATTTCCTCAATGTGTGTCCTATCCACTTCCAGCGCTTCTTCCTGATTTATTCCTCCACATTAATCTAGTTTGTTCTCTTCCACAGGAGAATGTTGCTGATAGTGTCTGACGAATGGATCCGAAGCATTTTGCGTAGTCAACTATGAATAAACACCAGTATCTTCTGGATGATGGCCTTCGCAGTTCTCCACGTCTCCGCCCCATACATTAGAACTGTCTTGACATTTGTATTGAAAATTCTGATCTTCGTGTTGATTAACAATTGTTTTGAGTTCCAGATGTTCTTTAGTTGTAAATATGCTGTTCTTGCTTTTCCGATCCGCGTCCTTACATCTGCATCAGATCACAGATACTTCCTATCATCATATCGTTTAATACTTCACCTTAAATATAATCACTGTATTACTTGACTTACATAAAACAAAACTATGTAAGGATCTGACTTTTATGTAAAAATTTCACTAATGAACATTTATTTTTCAATCTGTTTTTCAAAATATAGATAACTTTTGAAAAGAAAAAATAAAGAAATGGAATCAGTTTAACTATGAATTTCTTTACATATCACTAATATACCAAAATACATCTTCATTGTAACTAAGACTTTGTTTCTCGCGAGGCGGGATCATGAATGCACACTGCTGGGGAGTCCCACAATAGGACGAAACAGCTGTCCAGTGCTTCCAGGTTCTCTTTGGTGGTCTAGTTCCAATTGACTCATGATCTTAACTATTATAAAATTGATTTTATTCACGAAAAATATATATAAAAAATTCTAATAAATTGATATTATGATAAATTGTGAAAGAAAACTAACCTAAATCAATTTCAAGAACAAATCAATTTATTTTATGTAATATCCTCAATGGTCGACTTTTCTTTTTATTTCGTAGAATCAAAATAATCCACCTTTTTTGCAAGATAAAAGATGAACTATTTGTTAATGTTATAGTTGAAATCATGAGTCAATTGAAGTTAGACCATGGAAAACCCAGAAGCACTGGACGGCCTTTTCGTCCTATTGTGGGACTCCTCAGCAGTGCACATACACGATCCCGCCTCGTGAGATTCGAACTCGGGATTTATCACTCTCGCGCGCGAACGCTTAACCTCTAGACTACTGGGCCGTCATCCAACGGTGTTAATGTCTAACTTCAACCAATCCATGAAATTGAACAACCGCCCACCATTGTCTTCATTAAGTTACTATCTCACAACAGACCTGGTTGAACTCCACTGGTCACTGCTTCTCTTTCATTAAGTCCATAAAACAGTCTAAGCTAGACCATTGTTGAAAACCTGAAGGTACTTGATATCTCTTTTGTCCTATCCAGTAGTACATATCCATGGACCGTCGTGCAGGATTCGAGCCCAGAACCTTTTGTCTCGCACTCATACATCTATCCAGTAGATCATAGGCACTGCATGCAACTGTGTTAATATCTAAAGTTAATCGATCCACGACATTGCGTGACCATCTTCCATCGTTTTCGGTGGGTAACTGCCTTATATCCGATTCGGTTTAGCTTCACTGGTCATAAGATATATATATATATAACCATCGAAGACAATAGATGGTCGTGGGTTGATTGTATTAAAATATTAATACAGTTATATGCCAGCTCATTTGTCTAGGAATTAAGCAATTTTGTACTAGATCGAAGGTTCTGAGTTTAATTCCCGCGTAGGAGGCTATGGGTGCGCACCACTGAGTAGTGCCATACTAGGACGAAACAATTATCAATGCTTTAAGATTCTCAATGATTGTCTAACTTGAATCAGTTTTTGATTTCAATGAAATTCAGCAATGACCACAACCCATTACTGACAAAGTAATCATATTAGAACAGAACAAATATGGTTAGACCGATCGTGTTTTAACCAAGAACCATAAAGAACAATATAGGCTTGTAAAGTCAAGCAGAAAACTAACTAGATTTGATACCAACTTTTGTAATAAAACCTAATATTTACAAACTAAACATCATTCTGGGTCGATTTGGCATGAAATTGAATAAAAATTTCTAATCAATATCAGATTTCAGTTCAAGATCATGATAGTCCAGAACGAATCAATAAGTATAATCGATAGCATTCGATCAGCACTAAGAAGGACTTGACACGCATGACATTGATCATTATTCAATGATCAGTCAATTGTGATTACATCTCAGTCCTACGGAAGGTCAGTAACTGCCCAAATAGCTCAGTGGTAACGTCTCTGACTGTGAAGTTAGGTGACACTTGATTGAATCCGTCAGGGAGCACCAGTTCCCTCAAGATTACAGGTACACCTTGTTGACGAGTGTCAAGTAGCACGAAACCCGGGTCAAGGGTTTCTTGTTGACCACCTCCAACCACCATCTTATCTCAACATATTGCACGCAGTGTCGAGCCACCTAGACTAATGGGCACAGTGCTACTTGACCGATAACATTCGGTCAGCACTAAGAAGGACTTGACACGCATGACATTGATCACTATCCAGTGATTTTACAATATTCATCAAAAAAATAAGTAAACATTTAAATCAGAAAGAATGATTTAAGTAAATGTCTAAAAACTAGGTAATAGGATATAGATGATACTGGTCAAATAAGTTTGTTTATCTGAATTCATATTCGTGTAGGTGATATACTGATGTTAATAACGACAATGATAAATATTATATTTGCCGTGTATCAAAATTGGTAAATGCCGTCTTACGTAAGCCCAATCCATTCTATATCTAGAAGAACTATTGATTGAATTATTCCCATTATAAATTAATTTTCATAAAAAATCTACATCAGATGATACAAGAAAATATCGAAACAACGATGCAATTGGTAGTTGATTTCGGCACTAATTTTTTTTCAAACTGAAAAGCGATGTACATCTAGAATCGTACAGCTGACTTAATTTATGACCTTCAAATCTCATGCTGTAAGGCAAAACAATTGATATCATGTGTGTAAACTACTGAATGCACAATCAGTTACTTAAACGTAAAGTATATGGTGCAAAATGTAGTGGTTTTAGGCTCAAATCTATCCAGGAGCATGAATGAGTACTAATTTGTAACTTGACATTAAGAAGAAACATCTGGATAATACTGTAATTTCTGCTATTTCATCAACAGACCTTATTTAGTAATATAAATTACTTCCGAACCAATAACAACTATTCACAGAATCAATTACTTTTTATTATCAGAAAGGGTTTTGTGGAGATTTAGCATTTTCATAGTTGGTGAACGGTTGCTCAAACTTCGTGGATTGGTTGGAGTTAGACATGAACACTATCGGATGCCGGCTAAGTGGTCTACCGATTAAGTGCTCTGGCGTGAGACTGGTAGGTCCTGGGTTCGAATCTCGTGAGGCGAGGTCATGGATGCGCACTGGTGAGGAGTCCCACAATAGGATGAAACGGCCATCCAGTGCTTGCAGGTTTTTCTTGGTGGTCTAGCTTCAATTGACTCACGCTTTCAACTATGAAAATCACTTTTTAATTTGATGAAAAGTGACTACATACTTCATTTACTAAATTTCTTACAGAAAGATTAGTTTCCTTAAAGTGGAATACGTTTTAAATTGTTTTGAAATAAATTTCAATTCATCACTTTAATTATCAGCATGAGGTTGCGAAGATTGTTGAGTTCTAATTGAGACTGTTAACCTATCAACGTTAGATCATCATTTAAAACCTGGAACCAATGGACGACTGTTTCATCCTAGTTTGAGACTCGTCATCTACTATCAAGACACAGGATTCGAACATTGACTAGTGGAGTTTAACCGTGTTGGGTGTGAGGCGGTTACCCACCGAAGACAACGGAGATGATCATCTCTTCAATATTGTTCACTGATAATATTAACAGAATTGATTGTCAATAAAATGCTGATACTTTTAAATTTATTTAGTATTGTTTGTTCGAATCTTCCGATCGATGTGTTAGAACTGCAACTGACCAGTCTCTAATTGGCGTATGCGCATACTGTGCGTATTGCCTTAATTCACAAGCATGGTAAGCAGAGATTCCACTGCGAACCACTATCCATCTCTGCTTACCATGCTTGTGAATTA
>NC_031495.1:3231734-3322101 GCF_000237925.1 Schistosoma mansoni
GGCAATACGCACAGTATGCGCGTACGCCAATTAGAGACTGATCAGTTGCAGTTCTAACACATCGATCAGAAGATTCAAACAAACAATACTAAATGAATTTAAACTTCACCCCATCGCACAAGCAAGTGGCTATCAGGACTCAGTAGCTAAATAGATAACGCGATGATGTTTGAAGCGAATGGTACTGGGTTCGAGTTCCAGAGTGGATATCAACTCTAAGATGCAGGTACATCCAGTTGACGAGTCCCAAATAGGACAAAACGCGGGTCAAACTGGATTCCACTGCTAGCCACTACATTATTTATCAAAGCTGTCCAAATAATTATATAGTATATCTTATATCTGTATAGTTACATGAATCAATATAATTTTTGTCGACCAATATAATATTCTGTAAAATAAATCAATGTACACATGTGAAAGATTCGTCTTCTTTTTTGTTTCCAACCAAATTGTTCTTTCACATGTTATACAAATCAGTTTATCATATGTATGTATCTAAGGTGTTTAGTTCTTTTGTTTGTTTGCTTGTTCGTTTTTGCATAATTTTATTTGAATTCTGCGTCAGAAGAAAGTAAAGAACCAGATTAGTCTTATTTAAACATTATAATAGTTGAGTACATGAATTTCAATCATACTGTAAGCGTATTTATCATTTATGTACTATATAGTTAATAATAGTACTTGATAATTATACTTTATAGTTGAAATCATGAGTCAATTGAAGCTAGACCAACATGGAAAACCTGGAAGCACTGGATGGCCAACTCGTCCTATTATGGGACTCTTCAGCAGTGCGCATCCACGATCCCGCACTCACGAGATTCGAACCCAGGACCTACCAGCCTCGCGCCAGAGTACTTAACCGATAGAGAAGCAGTGACCAGTGGAGTTCAAACCACGTCTGTTGTGAGATAGGAACTCACTGAAGACATTGGTGAACGATTGCTCAACTTCGTCGATCAGTTGAAATTATACATTAACACCAGGACTGGTAGGTCTTCGGTTCGAATCTCGCGAGTGCGGGATCGTGGATGCGCACTGCCACTGAGGAGTCCTACAATAGGACGAGTTGGCCGTCCAGTGCTTCCAGACTTTTCATGGTGGTCTATCTTCAATTGACCCACGCTTTCAACTATGAAAATACTAAATCTCCACAAGACCTCTTCTGATAAGAATATTTTCAGTTTTTATCCTCTAAATTCAAAATGAAGTATAAATGCAAGTTTACGGTTATTATTATGAAGGAGTTCATATTAAAGGTGTTCAATATTAAAAATTGACGAGTCGATCTAGGCTAGACTACCATTGGAAATCTAGAAGCATTGGACGACCGTTTGTCCTATTATAGGACTCCTCAGTTGTACACACCCACGATCGCTCACGCGGGACTCAAACTTATGACATTCGGTCTCGCGCATGCTTGCTTAACCTCTATACGAGTTAGCAAGTATCTAACAATGTTAATGTCTAACATCAATCGATCCACGAAACAGCCTTCCAGTGTTTCCAGGTTTTTAATAGTGGTCTAGAGTAGATCGACCAGTGAATTCAACTGTGAAAATACTACAATCTCCACAAATCCCCATATTGAAATTATAAATTTCTTAGAAATTTTAAGAAAACTTCTATTGACAATTCAGTTGTACGAAAATATACTCGAGCAACTGAAGTAGTTTAACTGTTAGTCTAGTTAAGTAAATGATTATCAAATCTTAACTTAATATTTATAAGAGAACAGAAACATGGAAGACTTGACAGAGTATATTATTTGAAATACAAAGTCATTTAAATGAATAAGACATTGATGAATGGGTACTCGATCTCGTGGATCAGTTGAAGTTAGACATTAACACCGTTGGATACCGGCTCAGTGGTCTATCGGTTAAGTGCTCTGGCGCAAAGCTGGTAGGTCCTGGGTTCGAATCTCGCGAGTGCGGGATCGTGGATGCGCACTGCTGAGGAGTTACACAATAAGACGAGTTGGCCGTTCAGTGCTTCCAGGTTTCCCATGTTGGTCTAGCTTCAATTAACTCATGATTTCAACAATGAATAAGATTGAACAAAAATTCCATGTTTGGACTACTTTTCAGATAATAAATGGTTAGTCGAGGGTCCCACAATAGGACGAAATGGCCGTTCAGTGCTTCCAGGATTTCCATGGTGGTTTAGCTTCAATTGATTCATGATTTTAACTATATAATATTACTAAAATCTCCACAAAACCCCCCCTTCTGTCTATAATGGTAATGATAATAATAATTCTAAATATACTAATTTACATATTTGTCTATATCTATGCCCTCAGGTATCATATTATTTGTAATCAATTACAATAAATGATGAAAAACTTATGCTTATAAGTGATATTGTAGTGTGGTCTGCTTACATCCATATAAGTAGTGTATGGTGATGGTCAGACATAGAATGTATTTTGGCAGAAGATCGATAAGGAAAGAACTGAAATGAAGCGCAATTGGTAGAAAAATGCATGAACAATGGAATTAGAGAAGATGAACTGATATTTACAGAAGGAACAGTGAAGATTGAGACAATTGATTGTTATTTTGCAAATTAACTGTTTGCTGTATGGTTATCAGAATTTAGTGAGATAGTCTGTAATTTGTGCTTGAATACATTCGATTGTCCTCACTCGTGTTCTCGCTCATTACAGTTCTATTACAGAAAGATCAAAAGGAAAATGATTGGGATATGGTTCTCTTTACATATTGTTTATATCAAGCCATCATCTTTATTATGATATCAGTTTAACTCGATCATTTATTTATTTATTTATTTAAACACATAAATATTGGTACAAGGAAGCACCAGATACATATGCGCCGCACAAATCTCATTCGATTTGTGTGAGGGCTGTGATACTGCCCAGGTGCCCAGACTGAAGCAGGTGGTTTTCTTAGGGGCCCACACCCGGAGCCTTTAACCTAAAGGTCTAGTCCACAAGGCAGTGGAGCATCGTGAGGAGATACAGTCCCATGGTAGCCGGTGACCAACAGTTGGTTCATACGCCATTCGTTCCTTCAGGATACTGGAGCCCATGTGCACCATTGGTTTTGAATCAGGGTTTTCCAACTCCCCTAGGTGGACGCGCCATATCCACCAACCCGGTTAAAGCGCCGGACATTCGCTTTTCGTCCTCTCACTTTTGTGAACAACACCCTCGCCACGAGAAGGCGGTGGGAATTAGGACTTCCCTGGCAGAGGCTACTCGATCAAGGATACACAAAACAAGATATAGACGCTTTTTTTCCTTAATCAAGTGGTTAAGTCTTTAACTATACAGTCTCATGCTCAATGACTTCTTGCGGTGGTAGAGTTGTTTACAAAATTGAGAGGATGAAAAGCGAATGTCCGACACTTTAACCGGGTTGGTGGATATAGAAGATCTACCTCGGAGAGTTAGAGAACTGTGATTCCAAATCAAAGGTGCATATGAGCTACAAGAACCTGAAGAACAAATAACACATGAATCTATTGTTGGTCACCGACTACCATGATACTGCTACTCGTAGCATTGCTTCACAGCTTTTTGCATTAGACCTCTAGGTCAAAAGCTCGAGCAGTGGCTCCTCAAAATAACCACTTGCATTGGTTTGAGCATCCGTTCAATATTCCAGCTCTTACACAAATCGAATGACGTAGTGCGGCGCACATATATATTTGATGCATCCTTGTACCAATGTTTATGTGTTTAAACAAATAAATAAAAGTAAATCACATGAACTAATGTAATATATTTATTGGAATTTTCACTGTTACCTATAAAACCATAAGAATGAAACTTTTTCATCTGTATACAATACGAAAGGTTCACGAAATGTATATTTCGACAGAGGATTAATGTTTTCACAGTTGAAATCATGAGTCAATTGAAGCTAGACCACCATAGAAAACCTGGAAGCACTAGACGGCCGTTACGTCCTATTATAAGACTCCTCAGCAGGGCTCATCCACGACCTCGCCTCACGAGATTCGAACCCAGAACCTACCAGTCTCACTCCAGAGCACTTAACCGATAGACCACTGAGCCGACCGGCATCCGATGGTGTTCATATCTAACTTCAACCAATCCACGAAATTGAGCAACCGTTCACCGAGGATTAATGGACATCCAGTTTTCACTTTTGTATGTACACTCTGTGTTTTTCACTTTTTTTGTAAAGTATCCTTTGTTTTTCGATATATCTATATCTATAATGGTCATTCGTTTTTAAGTTTTTACGAAAGTTAGATTTAATAATAAGTATCATTTTAATTGTATCACTTTTATTCTATAGTTAAGAGTGGATTCACACAAACTGCTCAATTATATAATCCCACAAAATATGTACTTGTCTGACGTTTGACATTGCTTACTAAGTATGGTAATCTTTATAAGGCATCGACTTAAATCATAATCATATACTCAATGTTTTGACCATCTTAGAAATAGGTCCATCGAAACTGTAGTAAAGTATTAAGACTGCTATAGTCAACTAAGCAGAAAGTAAAATCTAATTTACCAATATTATTGACTGAAGATCGGATTATTTTTCTGCCTAAAGTGGCATATGAACTGTTGAATTTCGATTTAATAATTTAATCATTTCATACATGTTGTAAGACCTTTTCTTCTATATGGATTACTTTATCTATAATGAGTAGAAATCTGAACCAAGAAGAAATAGTTGCTTAGTGATTCCTAATTTTCAGTAATTCCACATTTTAAAGACAGGAAGAACAAAGATTGATTCAGACGGTGATTATTGATGAATATGTCTATCATCATGTAGCGATAGTCACGATAGAGTTAATCAGGTCCTAAAAAAAAATTGTTTTGAAAAATAAATTAAAATTTGGGAGGGAAAGTTTCAGAATATTGAATTAGTGATTAGAACTTATAGAATTAACAAACATTAGATGATTATGTAATGAAGTAACTTAAAACAGATTAATGGTGATAAAGAAAGATATGAATTAAACTTCGGAAGGAGTTGAAATAATGAATGACGTAATATGTTCAAAGGGGATATAATAATATCAAGGCAAAGAAAGATTTATTACTACCTCTTTTTGGATACATAAATCTGGTTTTAAACGTTTGATTGCTATCACATCGGCAAATTTCAAAAACGTTGAAGTTTGGCTGTTTGTTAATCATTTTGAAGGACTTCAGTGTATCGACTTCATGTCCTGTGTGAAGAATATGTCTTGCGATGGCATTTGATATCAACTTCATAAAAAAATGTATGTCCAAATTTTACCCTTCTTTGTAGTATTTTAATACTACGTTTGTCTATTTATACTGTTCAGAGCTCTCAAATATATGTAACGGGTTCTGTAGTGAACGACAACAAAATTAAGGACAATCGAAATGTATTTGGGCACCAACTTACAGAACATTTTAGTAAAATCTGAGAACTATACGGTAATTACTTAATTTGCAAAATATCGGTCAATTGTCTCAAACTTCACTGTTCCTTTATTTCCATAACAATCGCTTTCTGTTTCCGTTATTTCCTTCTTGGTCTTCTCAACCTTCTGCTGCCAGACATTCTATTCCTGACTAGCGTTATATACTACTTATCCCTATATAAGTAGCACACACCACAGTTCTACTTATCCAATAATAATCCCGAAGGAAAACTCTAGTCACTTTACAAAAAGCATAGTGATATGTAGACTAATCAGATCACAACTAGATAACTTTTCACATATATTTCAACAAACTTAACATGTTACGAAATTTATGAATTACCATTAAATATACTTAAATTAAATGTTGTGTTTATTGCATATTAAACATTTTATAATATTTTATAGTTGAAATCATGTGTCAATTGAAGCTAGACCATCATGGAAAACCTGGAATCACTGGACGGAGGTTTCGTGCTAGCATGAGACTCCTCAGCAGTGCGCACCCACGATCCCGCCTCACTAAATTCGAACCCAGGATCTATCAGTCACACGCGCGAGCGCCTAACCAGTAGACCATTGGGCTCGCCAGCATCCAACATTGCTAATGTCTAACTTCAACCAATCCACAAATTTGGGCGCTCGCGCGCGAGACTGACAGGTCCTAGGGTCGAATCTCCCGAGGCGGGGTCGTAGATGAGCACTGCCGCTGAGGAGTCCCACGATAGGACGAAACGATCGTACAGTGCTTCCAGGTTTTCCGTGGTGATCTAGCTTCAATTGACTCATGATTTCAACTATAAAAAATCACTAAAAATCTCCACAAAACCCCCCTTCTAATAATTATAGAATTGTTTTCATCATAATTACACTTACGAATTTCGTTTCGTTAAAAAAAGAAAACAACCTTGAAAATCATGTAACATTTAATTCTAAGTACATTGTCATGGTGAAATAAGACGATAGAATTTGTCATTTCAAAATTAGTAGTAAATCTATTTTTAGAAATAAAATGTAATTAGTTTGTTTATGTAAAACGTTTGCATTGTCGATAAGTCAACTTTCAAAGAAATGAATTATCTTTTAAATTTAGTCAACGAAAAGATTTGTGATATAAACTTGAAAATGACACTACAATGAACAAGATCAGGAGTGGGCCACAATCGAATGTACGTCTTGGTAAAATCTGAGAACCATACAGTATATAATTCATTTGCAAATTATCCATCAATTATCTAAGTGTTATATCGTGGGATGTCAGTGCGTGTCCTGTTAATATATGACGTTATAAGACCGCCTATCAGAGAGCAGTGATGTATTGATCGGATCAATAATACACAAAAGCTGTATGAGCAGTCTTGAGTACTTATCAGTCCTGATTTCTGCCTAGACCAGCCAGTTAAGTCCAGAACACCAATAACAACCTCTGCAATATGAAACATCATTCTCAAACATACTGGGTTTATATACCACAATCAAACAGACCACATCGTACCATAAAATACAAAACAACATTTGTACAAGATCTGGTCAAATGTGGCTGTAAATAGGAGGAACAGTAATTAATAGACTGGGTACAACTCAGGGATGATAAATCACATAATAATAGTCTATGGATCAAAATGAAGCTTATAATAAGTGGGACACGAATATGAATAGTTTAGTTAGTTAACAATTATACAATAGGGAATATAAGTATCTTATTGGTCCATTCATAAATCTCCAAAGGATATAACACTAAGACTTCACTGATCTTTCGTTTATCGTGAGATAAATTTATTTCAAGACAAGCTCCAGATTAGTAGCAGTAGTAGTGACACTGGTAGGAAAGATTGGGTAAAGAAAAACAAAAAAGAGTAATAGAAAACCTACAAACTTAACACTATCTCATCACTATTTGTATCACTCTTATGAGTAATACTACTATTATTAGTAATAATGGTAGTAATGTAGTGAACGAGAACATAGGCAGGTACAACTAAATGTATTTGAATATAAAATTACAGAATCTCTTAGTAAAATCTGGGAACCATACAGTAAGTACTTCATTTGCGAAATATCAATCAATCGTCTCAGACTTCATTGTTCCTTCATTTACATACAAACCATTCTCTGTTCTCGTTCTCTTTTCTTTGATCTTCTTAACCTTCCTCTGCCAGGCATGTCATTTTCTATTGAGGATACATACTACTTATATCTTTCTACATCATTAACACACACCACAACACCAGTAAACCATGAGCAATAATTTACCGAGACCTAAACTTTCATTTAAGTATTTGTATGTAAACCATGTAATAATTTGTAAGAACAGATTAACATAGGTCTATAGTTCAATACAGTTTGATTCAAATTGTAATAACTAACGTATATTTGAATAGATTGCCAAACTGAAGGACGAATTCTATCATCATTTTTCTGAAAGGAAATAGCATGTTTTAAAAAGCAAACTGTTTACTTATTTTCATAGTTGAAAGCGTGAGTCAATTGATGCTGGAGCACCAGGGAAAACCTGGAAGCACTGGACGGCCAACTCGTCCTATTGTGGGACTCCTCAGTGGCAGTGCGCATCCACGATCCCGCCTCGCGAGATTCGAACCCAGGACCTACCAGTCTCGCGTCAGAGCACTTAACCGATAGACCACTGAGACGACCGGCATCCGATGGTGTTTATGTCTAACTCTAAACAACCCACGAAGTTGAGCAACCGTTCACTAATTGTCTTTCGTGAGTTTCTATCTCACAACAGACGTGGTTTGAACTCCACTGGTCACTTATTTTTATAGTCACTAATATTGACTACTTATAGTTGACCATTTTAAAAAGTAACTTGTTATAATTATGTATACTCTAGAACACACAAGAAAGTTTCTTCTTTGAATTAGATTGTCATAGAAATTACATGGAAACTAATCTTCATAAGGCACGTTTTCAATATACTTCATGTCACATGATCCATGAATAACAAAATGAACAAGTGAACACAATGAGATAGTCGTTAAGGACAGTATTCTATTTGACCTGAATTATCGTTAATTGTTGTAATCACTTCACTGAAAACTTTCTAACTAGATTACTGTGAGAAACTTTTAAGTTATCTGATTTCATTCATTAAGATTTGAGTAGATAAGTATCTACTTTTATTATCTTTCATACACTCAGTATCCAACAATTGTGAAGCTGATAGATTCAGAACATGGTTAACTTGATAAGTGAATTATCTTAATAATTCAGTCAGTTGTATTTGTATCTTACTGGTTTTTCTTAATTACTGGCTATCTGGAGTTAATTGCTCAGTTGGCAATGAAACCAAAACCGAAACGTCATTGGGTTCAAGTCACATTATGAATATCAACAAAAGCTAAGGAGTTTCAAAATTTTAATAAATACCCATTCAGGATTCTACCATGTTAACTGCATACCAGATATTGTAAGCAAAGATGGATAGTGGCTAGCAGTAGAATCCAGGACGCGCGTTTCGTCCTATTTCGGACTCTTCAACTGGATGTACCTGCATCTCAGAGTTGATGTTCACTCTGAGACTCGAACCCAGTACCTTTCGCTTCAAACAATGCTTGTGAATTAAGGCTATATCGAGGCAATGCGCACAGTATGCACTTATGTTAATTAGAGACTGACCAGTTTCAGTCCTAAACATCAATGGGAAGATTCAAACAAACAATACTAAGTGAATTTACATACCAGATACATTATCCTATCAAGTGTAACCAAGCATTAAAGTTAATTTCATTTCTATACAAAAATTGGTGAGACTATAACTTATGGACGACTTTTGAGAAGCACTAAAATAACCTTGGAATATCCACTTACTTACCAGGAATTAAATGAGGGTTATATATTAACGTAATGAACTAGAATTAGGATTTCCAGTTAAATGTTAAGGTTAGGAATTAGATTCAGGGTCTTGATCACCAACTAACATCAGCTATAATGCTGAAATGCTATTAAACCAAATGAATAGATGAATCTTGCTCCAAAATCTAAGACTTACTGTTTTAACTCTGATTCAGCCATATATTATAGTCTCGCCCAAAAGTTTTATTTCTATCAATCTATGCAATTAACATTGATTCAAATTATTCAGATTAGAAATTGGTTACTTTCTTTCATTAAGTAATTCATTGCAAACAATTGATTGAGTGACAAGTGAACCTGGCTTACTGTACTTTTACACAATCAATTTTATACGTTTTAATGATCATGTAATGTATGCTACTGATATTGACAGATATAAGTAGTATGTATCATCAATTGAAAGTGAAATACCTGGAGGTATAAGGTTAAAAAGATCGAAGAAAGTGAACAAGAACAACGAATGATTGATATGGAAATAAAAGAACAATGAAGTCTGAGACGATTAATTGACATTTGCAGAAAGAACAGTCAAGTTTGAGGCGATTGATTCATATTTTACAAATGAAGTATTTACTGTATGGTCCTCAGATTTTACTAAACTGTTCTGTAAGTAGGTATTCAAATACATTCGGTTGTTCCCACTTGTGTGTTCACGTTCGTTAAAGTTGGAGAAACAGAGGAGATTATCAGTAGTATTGCATTCAATATCTAAAAGTTACCAATTATAGTTAGTTAAAGCGACTACCTTTTAGTTTACTCTCTTTTTTATTGAAGATGTACGAAGTAATGAATTGTTGAAGTTAGTTATCAATAAAACTGGTTTCATGGATTCTGACGATTAACTATGAAAGGGTCCATAGTGTGATGTATGCTACTTATTTTGACAGATATAAGTAGTACATAATAACAGTCATTAATGAAGTAACTCATCTGTTCAATGAAATAAGGATCAGTTATCTAATGATATTTAATGGAAATAAAACTGTCACTGAATTGCACTTATTCATCTACTTAATATAAAGTATAGTCGAAGGGTTTAATTTCTATTATAGTGGAAATCAGTAATCCGTAGAATCTAACTCGAAATAATTTTGCAACTGGAATCGAAAGATAACTGTCAACAGTTAAGGATTTCAGTATAGGGTTGTAGAGATTGTTGAGTTCAGCCATATCCGTTATGAGGCTGTTACTTACTGAAAACATTGATAGACGGTCGTGTACTATCGTGGATTGGTTGAATTTAGACATTACCACCGTTGGATACAGGTCCAGTGGTCTTGAGGTTAAGCATTAGCGTGCAAGATCGTGGATATGCACTGCTGAGAAATCCCATTGCTTCTAAATTTTCAATGATGGTCTAACATTGTATCATTCATGATATCAAGTTCAAGATTTATTTGTGCAACAAGTATTATTTTGAATACTAATGTAGTGAATGAAAACACGAGTGGGGACAATCGAATGTATTTAGACACAAAATTACAGAATATCTCAGTAAAATATGAGAACCAAATTGTAAACATGGTAAGCAAAGATGGATAGTGGCTAGCAATGGAATCCAGGACGCGCATTTCGTCCTATTTGGGACTCGTCAGCTGGATGTACCTGCATTAGAGACTGACCAGTTGCAGTCCTAAAAACATCAATGGGAAGATCCAAACAAACAATACTAAGCAAAATTCATATTGTAAACAGTTAATTTGCAAACCATCAATCCATTGTTCCAATCTTGACGGTTCCTTCCATCGCATCCGATTATTATTGTACACGGATTTTCATACCGATTACGTTTCGCTTTCTTTCTTTCGTTATCAATCTTCTACTGAAATACATTTAATGCTCAACCATCATTATATACTACTTATATGAATATAAGTAACCCACACCACACTAACATAATAGTTTTCAGCTAGAATTAATCATAACGTGAATACTAAAAGCGTAAGTACAATTTAGGAAGTTTACCACATAACTTATGAATCATTTTAAATGGATATATTGAATACATTTCACATGGTTGGTTAATATGGTCTGAAGAATTCGTACTGTAAATTAAATTTTATTATCAGAAAGGGTTTTGTGGAGATTTAGTAATTTCATAGTTGAAAGTGTGAAGCTAGACCACCAGGGAAAACCTGGTGGCCGTTCAGTGCTTCCAGGTTTTCCCTGGTGGTCTAGCTTCAATTGACTCACGCTTTCAACTATAAATCTTATTAGCCGACAAAAATATATAACAATTGAGTTAAATGAAACGTTACATAAATTTTCATAAGTTTGGTTTTTATAAGGTTAGATAACCCTAATGATTTCTTTGATAATACAATCTCAAATAGGTCAACTTATAAACGAACATTAATAATTATTAGAAGGGATTTGAAGTTAGATATTAACATTTAAACTCAGTAGTATAGTGGTTGAGCGCTCGCACGTGAGACTGATAAGTCCTGGGTTCTAATCTCGTGATGCGGGATCGTGGATGCGCACTGCCACTGAGGAGTCCCACAATAGGACGAGTTGGCCGTCCAGTGCTTCCAAGTTTTCCATGGTGTTCTAGCTTTAATTGACTCATGATCTTAACTATATAAAATTACTAAAATCTCCACAAAACTCCCTTGTGTTTAACCACAATCAGTGTCAATTTTTTAAGAAATCATGTCATGTAATGCATGTTTACTATGGAGTATTTTGATGTGTTTCAATACCATTCAACTATATATATACCATTATGTTACCATAAATATCAAACGAATAACGTATATCATCAACAGTCTGAAGTTCTTATTACAGAGTTTACAAACTTAGATAACATTACTTCCCAAAAGCATTGCATTATCATTTATAATAAAACCCTAGGTTCAAGTTACTGTGTATTTGTTCAGTACTCATCCCATTAGTAAACATGGTTAATTTCGTTCTAAAATGAGCTGAATTAACAGTTAAGAGTAACAATTTTGTTACCTACTTACAGTACTTTAATATGTTAAAGAAACAGTAATGGATTACAGAAAAAATGTCAAAAGAGATGAGTTTAGAAAGTGTTCGCTTTGTGAGAGTAATGTAACCTGCCCTACATGGGCACTTATAGTGCACTTATCGTACGGATACCAGAACATGTAGTTTGAATTTATCATCATGGTTCAATGAGGTAGTCAGTGATCCAATAGACTGATGCCGCGTTTTGTTTTGGTTACACATATCTACTTGATAAACTATTTTCACACCACTCAACTGTTTGAGGAGAGGTATGTAGTGGTTTAGGATACTAAATGCATATCCTAACCACTTCAGTCTATGAGGATTATTATGTTCATCAACCAATTCATTGCTTTTGCCTAGTAATCTAAGACTAATTTCAATAATGCTCACACGATCATTTTATGATGGCCGATAAATATTTCTAGGACATCTACAAACAAACGTCCACATTCTACATGTTTTCTACTCTCACAGACCATTCTTTACAGCCGTAGAGTGATATATATAAAGGATTAATGAGCGATTCACTAGTCCACTGGTTAGCAGACAAATATCAACTTTCCATTGCATGGTGAAAATACAATTTTTTAAACAAACATATTCATTATCATTCAGTGATCTTACTTACTTACTTACTTACTTACTTACTTAGAAGCAGCTATGAAAAGGATGAATAACAACTGGAAGGAACTGGAAAGGATTGCCCAGAATAGAGTTGGGTGGATAATGCTGGTGAGCGGCCTATGCTCCTCCATGAGGGGTAACAGGCGTAAGTAAGTAAGTAATGGAAGTTAGGTTCAGTCTGACTAGCACTGTGAAGCTGTATGTGACTTGGGTTCAAACTCTACAAGTATCATTTTCCTAAAAGAAATTACAAGTACACTCTGTTGAAGAATGTCAAATTGAACCAAAATTTTGATTCTCAGTTTACTACCTACTACTTACAATCACCTCCAACTACTTAATTTAATTCGTTTTTCGGTTACAATTCATGACATTGAAATAAACGAAACACTAAAGTATATTTTGTACTTTTAGATAATAATAGTAAGTTGCACTACTGTCTTCTTAGAACACATTTTTATTGATTATCGGGTGTAACATTGTAAATGTTACTTTACCTCAGTCTTTTTTTACGGCTAAAGATGAAATAAGGAAAGCTTTCGTAATTATGAATATACATATAAATATATATCACGTTTTACCGAATCGGTTTACTAATGATCAATTTGATAATATTTATTAATAACTAATTCACAAGCTGATGATGATGATGATGATGATGATGATGATGATGATGGGAACATGAACTTTGTGTGAATAACGAATAAAATCAAACCTTTGATGAATTGAGTTAAGAATTGTGAATTTGTTGGTAAATCGTTGACAATAAGCAACTTATAGCTTTACCAATGTTTATAATATAAACTAGAAAAAAGCCTCAATAAAATTCAACAATCTCCACAATCTCATATTGATAATTATTATGTGCTAACTAGTGACTAGCTTCGAAAGGAAATTAATGGAGTTTTATTGGGAAGCACCGATCAGTGAAGTTCAATCCATGCTGGTTGTGAAACAGTTACCCATCGAAGACAATGGAAGATGGTTGCGCAGTATCGTGGATTGGTTGAAGTTGAACATTAACACTGTTGGAGGATAAACGTTCAGGTGCGAAACGAAAGATCCTGGGTTCGATTGATGAACGCGGGGCCGTGAATGTACACTGTTGAGGAGTTTCATACTAGGACGAAACGGCTGTTTAGTGCCTCCAGGTTAGGTTTAGGTGATCTTAATAAGATCGGTTCATGAGTTTAATAAAAAAAATTTACTAAATAATTGTTTTGTTCGGTACTAAGTTGATAACGTTTAGTTATAAAATTTGTTGATTATATCGTGATATTCAACAAAACTCAACCAACAATTAGCAATAGCATTTAATATCGTACATCATTTGGTGAGTAAACTCAGTTAATGTAATTTCTGAGTGCAGTTCTAAATGATACATGTTTAAGTCGCAAAAGAACCATTAACTTCTTTTTAACTTCGAATTCCTAATCCTGGTACCCCCTTCCAGCCATAAAAACATAGTGAAGCCTAGTAGGCCCTTCTAGAGAAGAATGCTACATCGAAGAACGGCACAACTACCGGGGCTCAATAGCTGTTTTTGCATTGTTTACGCAGAATCATTACATCACTCTTTTATTTTTTTGGGCAGACCTATTCTTTCTTTCTTTTTGAACCAACAATAATCATGCAATGATTCTCTGTAGCTTTCGTAATCATTTGTGGATATGGGTAAAGTGGTTGATTAGGCCGATCTCCACCACCCGGGTTACTGCTCACGTTAGTTCATAGAAACAGTCCCATTATCCAGGAGGCACGACGAGGACGTTTGAGTCGGGTTTTACCTCTCAATCCTGGTACAGTGGACGTTAATAAACACCATATTCATCTTTAACTTGATGCAGCATCTGAAATTACTCCTATCAGACCAGAAACTTGTAAGAATACTGAAAGACCCTCAGTTCACCCAACGATTCAACCAGCACAGTTAAATATGGTTAAGGAAGTATCCTGTACTGTCTCTAAAGGTGATGCAACAGTTTACTTTACAGAGAATCCAGAACTCGATTTATTGTGTTAAATCTGATAGGGAGACTAAAATTAGCAAATCATTCGATCAACAACATCTACAGCCTAGTCTGAGCCGATGACCCACTGGAGAAAAACGGGTAGAACTCCTTGTTACGAAGATATCATCACGTGTTTGCAGAAGGATTGGGAGAATGCACGAAAGATAAACCATTACCAACCCTCGGAACAATATTTCTAATTATTGTGGATGCATTTACGAAGTGACCAGAAGTATATGGTATACGTAACTGTACAGCCTCAAAAACAGTCGACAAAATGTCTACTTTATTTGGTTGCTTCAGAGCTTCAGAGACCTTTGTGACTGAAAATGGTTTACAATCCATTTTGGGGTCATTCAAACACTTCTACATTATGAATGGAATAATACGTCTAAGCTCCCCAATCGAATGGACAGGCATAGCGCCCTGATGACATTTTCAAAAGAGCATTACGGAAGTGGGGAGACGAGGGGACAATTGTTCAGGTAATCACAAAATTAATAAAAGCTTATAGCACCATTCCCAACCCAACTGTCCAAGGTGGGAAGTCTCCTGCCGAATTCATTTTTGGAAGAAGTATTCGGACTATTTTCAATGTTATGCTGCCACCTAAAACACCCGTTAAACACAGACGAAAGGCAAATACCGAAGTTTTGTTGTAGGCGAGAAAATGGTCGTCAACTCATAGCTCGAGAAGAATCAATGGGAACCAGGAATAACTGAACAATGATTGGGAAACGTTTTGTATAGAGTATGAAGAGCTTGTAGAACATATATCAAATACATGAGCCAAATCCACAAACCTGAAAGAACGACGCACACCGAAGATAGCCAAGTGAATCTGCAATTAGACATAAACACAGATACGTCAATTACAGATACGTCCAAGAATACCAAAAAAAATAAAATATTGAAGACCTTGACAAGAAGGACAACAAAGAAAGTTACAAGTGGACTCCAGAAGAAAATCTTATTCCAAGAAAGTATTGGGATGGTTTCGAAAAGCACATCGAAGCCTCCAGAGACTCAAATGGAGCCAATAGTGCGCATCCACGACCTCGCTTCGCGAGATTTGAACCCAGGACCTGACTCCGAAAGGTAAATCCAGGAGTTCTAGTGAGAAGCAGTGACCAGTGGAGTTCAAACCACGTCTGTTGTGAGATAGGAACTCACTGAAGACAATTGATGAACGGTTGTTCAACTTCATGGATCGGTTGGAGTTATACAATAACACCATGGAATGCCGGCTCAGTGGTCCATCGTTTAAGTGCTCTGGCGCGATACTGGTAGGTCCTGTGCTCTAATCTCGCAAGGCGAGGTCGTGGATGCGTAATGCTAAGGAGTACCACAATAGGACGAGTTGGCCGTCCAGTGCCTCCTGGTTTTCTTTGGTGGTCTAGCTTCAATTGACTCACGCTTTCAACTATAAAAACATATTATTGCAATTACAATAAATGAATATGGATAAACAATGTCTGATAAAAACAGATTTCAACATCCAGTTATTGTTTATACTTTCTGTACAGTTACCTTTCATGGATGACCAATTCAACTTTCAAGTTTTTTGAAATGGAAATCAATGAATAATTACCACCCCCCCTTCACCCCACCCCATGAAAATACTTTTTTTTCAACTGTTTTTAATCAATGAATATACTTCATTCAGAACAACTTCTCTATAGTAACAACAATGAACCACTTGATAAAAACTTTACCAAATACACTATAACACACTAATTATATAGTTGTAATATACCATAGATGTGAACATTTCGAAGCAAACAAGTTAGTGTAAGGTCATTTGTATTGTTAAATATTTGAAAAAGAAAGAAAAACGAAATACAGTTCTAAAACTTAGCAACTATTTCTTAATTAGTCTGATCAAATTACTGGTGATAAGAAGACTATAGATTTGGAAATTTCGTATATACATATAGAACAAACCAGATTCCAGTGGAGGAAGAAAGCAGTAAGAAGTGCTGGAAGTGGATAGAGGATATACATTGAGGAAATCACCAAACTGCGTCACAAGACAAGCCCTCACATGGAACCCTGAAAGTGAAAGGAGAAGAGGAAGACCAAAGAACACATTACACAGAGAAATGGATACAGACATGAAAAGAATGAACAAAAGTTGGATAGATTTAGAAAGGAAGACCTAGGACAGAGTGTGTTGGCGAATGTTAGTTGGCGGCCTATGCTCCATTGGGAGTAACAGGCGTAAGTAAGTAAATGATGAAGTCTGTTTTACACTTAGGGATTCTAGGCATAAGGTAGAAAATATTGTTAAGATACCAAACTTTTTTTTAAAGTGGCCTTGATTTATTGTTACTTCGATCATTGTACTGTTCTTTTCTTCTTATTATTTTACTGAAAAATATACATTTGTTTGAGTAAGGTGTTCTTCCTTTCAAACGATTTTTTTATGATCATATTTTGGTGAAAATTTTAAAATGGAATTGTTATTCAATAATTTCGGGAAAAACCAAGATCCACAACTATAACACGGAGAACACCAACACAATCATACTTGATGAAGAAACTCTGGAAGATGTGGAATCTTTCACGTACCTGTGACGCATCATCGATTAACAAAGAGGATCCGATGCAAATATAATGGTGAGGATTGACAAAACAAGGACAGCATTCCTACAACTGAAGAACATATAGAACTCAAGACATCTGCCAACCAACATCAAAGTCAGAATCTTCAATGCGAACATCAAGACAGTTCCACTGTACGGAGTTGAAACTTGGAGATTTACTACAACCATCATCAAGAAGGTACAAGTATTTGTAAACAGTTGCCCACACAAAATACTCAATATCCCTTGATCAGATACCATTATCAACAGCCTATTGTCAGAGAAGACAAACCAGCTTCCAGATGAAGAGGAAATTAAGAAAAGACGATGGAAGTGGATAGGAAATCAACAAACTACTTCACGAGGAAGGCCGAAGGACATACTATGTAGGGAATCGGAAGCATACATGAAAAGGATGAATAGCAACCGGAACGAACTGAAGAGGATTTCCCGGGACAGAGTTGTAGGGAGAATGCTTGTGGACAACCTATGCTCCATCACAAGGGGCAACAGGGGTGTGTAAGTAAGTCTTTCAGTTTGATAGCTAAGTGATAATCATATCTGAGGGTAATGGATTCGATCTGTTATAGAGTTGTTAACTCATATTACAGAGTAGCCGGTAACTAAGATGAATAGTCACGGATGAGTAAGATTCAGACACTAACTTTTTCTAAGTCTTAAATTCACATCCAGAGATGTCAATTGAACAGACACCAGTGATTAAGTATTAACTTGACAGTTTTATGATATATACTACTGAACTAAATGAAGAACTGGAAATCACAGGTTAGATGAGAAATAAAGTGAACATTATTAGATGAGATGGTGTTATAGATCCCGAAAACACTTCTTCCAGAAGATCAGAAGCTAGACCACCAGGAAAAACCTGGAAGCACTGGACGGCCGTCTGTTGTGAGATAGGAACTCACTGAAGACAATTGGTGAACGGTTGCTCAACTTCGTGGATTGGTTGGAGTTAGACATAAACACCATCGGATGCCGGTCGGCTCAGTGGTCTATCGGTTAAGTGCTCTGGCGCGAGACTGACAGGTCCTAGGTTCGAATTTCGTGAAGCGAGGTCGTGGATGCGCACTGCTGAGGAGTCCCACAATAGAACGAGTTGGCCGTCTAGTGCTTCCAGGTTTTCTATGGTGGTCTAGCTTCAATTGACTCATGATTTCAACTATATAAAATTACTAAGATCTCCACAAAACTCCCTTCTGATAAAATAAACTGTGTTTAAATCAAGTATTTGAGACTCATGATTTTCATGTTGAATGCTACATATCCAATCCTATTACAGGAGTATATTAGACTTTTACGAGTGAATCACAGAAAAACAATAGCTAACCATCTTGAAGCGAATGGTTTATTCGAAAGATTCCACCCCAAATTAAAACACCTAACAATACCACAGGCTGACACAACAACATAGAGTGACGCTTCACCACTTATCCTCTTTGAGATTCATTCAACAGTTACAAAAGATAATGGCTGCACATCAGCTAAACTAGTCTACGGTACAACTCTGATCTTACCTGGACAACTGGTTAATCCTGATGAAAAAACACCAAGTGATTCCATACGTTTCTCAAGCTGTTCATTACAAACTATGCAGCAGATTAGAGCGATGCCTTCATGTGAACATAGTCGTCAGGTACAATTCAACAAACATCTCCAAACGTGGGAATTTATTTTTCCCTGAGTTGATGCTTTTTAAAAGCCGTTAAATCAGCCTTATGTAAAACCTTACCGAGTCGTTTATCAGAAAATTAAACACTTTATCATTAACAAGAATGAAAAGGCGAAAACTATTCAGATAGATAGAGTAAAATCGACTTCCTACGATGACCAACAACAAGATGAAGATACTATTTTAGATAAACAACCTTCAATGTTAATTACAACGAAATCAAAGAACGACAAGAAACTGAGTGATAAGCATACATACTCAGAACATTCAGACAGAACAATAAAGATCCTTAAATGGAATATTTTACATATTTACTCAAATGACCACATTTGTTTACTTTTGTCTTATTATTAACGAGTAAATGTTACTTGTGAATCTACTAATAGTTTCTAAGATATCATTATCGATTGTATTTTCGTTTCTATACTGCTCAACAACATACATGGAACTGTATACATTAACATATTGTATATCACTAACATACAATATCCTATTTCGTAATATACAACATCCAATCTGTGTCGAGTGTGAGAAAGTTATCAACCTAAGACCAAAGATAAAGGGTTGCGCATGATCATGGATCAATTAAAGTTAGGCATTAAAATCGTTAGATGCCGGCTAGCTCAGTGGTCTAGTGGTTAAGTGCTCACACGCGAGACTGATAGGTCCTAGGTTCGAATCTCGTGAGGCGGGATCGTGGATACGCACTGCCACTGAGGAGTCCCACAATAGGACAAAACAGCCATCCAGTTCTTCCAGGTTTTCCATGGTGGTCTAGCTTCAATTGACTCATGATTTCAACTATATAAAATGTGAGATTATAATTTAGATAAAAATATTTATTCTAGATTTCTGACATAGGGGTTTTTACTATTTTCCCCAAATTTGTCCTTTTTCTGTGTTTGTTATTTAATAGTTTCTTACTATGATGATGTAAATATTTATGTCTTTATTCATTTGTACTCTAGTTCCTTCATTCCCCCCCCCATTTTCTTTTATTACCTATTTCAAAACTTAATTTTAATTAACGATGAAGAAAATTTATAGTTTCAAGTGAATACTTTATGCTTTCAACTATGAAAATACTAAATCCCCACAAAAAATCCCCTTCTGATTATAATCGTATGCTTACTAGAGACTGACTTCGAGAGGTAAATCCAGGAGTTCTAGTGAGAAGCAGTGACCAGTGGAGTTCAAACCACGTCTGTTGTAAGATACGGACTCACTGAAGACATTGGTGTATGGTTGCTCAAACTTCGTGGATTGTTTGAAGTTAGACATAAACCTCTTCGAACGCCAGCTCAGTGGTCTATCGGTTAAGGGCTCTGGTGCGAGACTAGTAGGTCCTGGGATGGAATCTCGCGAGACAGTATCGTGGATGCACACTGCTGAGGAGAGCCACAATCAGACGAAATGGCCGTTCATTGCTTCCAGGTTTTCCTTGGTGGTCTAGCTTCAACTGACTCACGCTTTCAACCATGAAAATACTTTTATTGCTATTAAGTTTTCTGAATTTAATAGTCCAATTGTTGTGATAGAATCAATTAGTCAAGTTGAATATGACAACAACTGAAAAACTAAGAAAACCTACAAAGATAACTAATCACATTCAAGGTCAATAGAATAAACTAACTTAAGATTTTATATAGTTGAGATCATTGAGTCAATTGAAGCTAGAACACCATGGAAAACATGAAACCACTGGACGTCCGTTTCGTCCTATTGTGAGACTCCTCAGCAGTGTGCATCCACAATCCCGCCTCGCGGGCGAGATTCGAACCCAGGACCTACCAGTGTCGCATCAGAGCACTTAACCGATAGACCATTGAGCCAGTATCCAACGGTGTTAATGTCCAACTTCAACCGATCCACGAAATTCAGCTACCATTCACCAATGTCATCAGTCAGTTGATATCTCCCAATAGACCTGGTTGAACTCCACTGGTTACTGCTTCTCACTAGAACTCCAGGAAATACCTCATGGAGCCAGTCACTAGTGAGCACGTGATCATTATCAGAAGGGGATTTTGTTGAGATTTTAGTAATTTTATATAGTTGAGATCATGAGTCAATTGAAGCTAGATCACCACCACTACAGGAACTGAAGTTAAAGAATACATCTTGCTGTTACAATAAGATTTTTACATTACCAACACACAATTTTTCTGTTGAATATGCATAATTTTAAAATTTTTCTTCATTTTAAGTCTGTGATCTAATTATTATATCATTGAGGATTCGTTAACTACAAAAGACTACTCTGGAAACATTCAGGATCTTTCTAAAGACCAATATAATAGCGTTTTGAAAATAAAAGTTCAAACATACAAAAATATAGATTCACTTACTATTGTTTGTTTGAATCTTTCCATTGATGTTTAGGACTGCAACTGGTCAGTCTCTTATTGGCATATGTGCATACTGTGTGTATTGCCTCGATATAGCCTAATTTACCAGCATTATAAGCAAAGATGGATAGTGGCTAGAAATAGAATCCAGGACGCGCGTTTCGTCCAATCTGGGACTCGTAAGCTAGATGTACTTGCATCTCAGAGTTGATGTTCACTTTGAGACCTGCAAAGTTAAGAGTATTGCGAGTCAATATCGAAATATAACTGGGTAAGCACAGTATAGACTTGAATTGACTGTCAAACATTAGCTACGCTTTGGTAATTCCGATTTCGATTGTTACTCTGAAGAAGTCCAGACAAGTTTACTGAAAGAAACACAGAGATTATCTGGGTTCCATCGCTGAAATCATTACAAATATAGTTTTCACATATAAGTATTCTACATAGTTACATTCAGCATTTATAAATCATTCGATTCAACCAAGTTATTCACAAATCGATTTGTTCATGTGTGATTTTTAGTTTACAAAGGTTTATACAAAATAATCCATAAATCACAATGTATACAAGATTTCATAATAAAAAAAGACATGGCGAGATTACATTTATTTGCATCAGACATTTGTTAATCTATAAATATTCAAAGATCAGAAGGGGTTTTGTGAAGATTTCAGTATTTTCATAGTCTAAATCATGAGTCAATTGAAGCTAGACAATCATGGAAAACCTGGAAGAACTGGACGGTCGTTTCGTCCTACCGTGGGACTCCTCAGAAATGCGCATCCACGATCCCGCCTCACGAGATTCGAACCTAGGACCTATCAGTCTCGCGCGCGAGCGCTCAACCTTTAATCCGCTGAGCTGGCCGGCATCCAACAGAGTTAATGTCTAACTTCAACAGATTCATGTGATTCTATTGAATAAGAATAGCTGGACGAAAACATATCAACCGCTCATGAATTTGGAGATTGTTGCTGAAGTGAATGAATTTCATGTTGGACTGTAAATTTCCCTAATTTTCATATTAGTACCTTCTTTCAGCTGTGTTAACGGTACTTAGTCATTGACTACTTGTAGAAAATCCAGTGTTGTGTATTACTGCTCAGTTAAGTCTGAGCGACCCAGAAATAATATCAAGTGTTACTTTCTTACTTACTTACTTACACCTGTTACCCCTCGTGGGGGAGCATATACCGCATACCAGTTTTCTCCATTCAGCAGCTGATCTGTGTAATTATTTCCAGTTCTTTCCAGTTGCTATTCATCCTTTTCATATCTGCTTCTATTTCCCGGCCTGACGTGTTGTTTAGCCTTTTTCTTTTCCGTTTCCCTTCCGGATTCACAGTTAGGGCTTGCCTTGTAATGCAGTCTGGTAATTTCCTTAATGTATATCCGATCCACTTCCAATATCAAGTGTTGGCTAGTTCAGATGAAGTATTGAAACATTAAAAAAAAGAAACCCAAATGTGAATTACTTTGTCTCCGACAGGACAAGTCCTGCGTATCTAACATACTGTATGACTTCTTAGTACATTAAGTAATACTTCCATCGATCTTATTTCATCAATGAGAAATCTGATATTTAAAATTAGGTAACATTTGTAGGTTACTAGTATTTGATCATGGGTGCATTTGAAATAACTCCACCTGTAGCTCTTCTAGACTTACTGCTGGTCTCAAGCCTGGGTAAAGGAGAAAGGTTGAGCATGAGGTCAACAACCCCATTTGGTAGAAAAAATCTTGCCAATAAAACTCCAACCAGATTAAACAAGTAAGTATTCGAAATATTAATCATGCACTTTGGGGTCAACAAGTGAACAATGTTGATGTCAAGTACAAGACAATAAACAAAAATAACAAATCGGATTATGAATTATGATCGATTGAGGTGGTTGCAACATGTAATGTCTAACCAAATACACCATTTACCTCAACTATCAATGTCGGATGGTAGAGAAGTTGGTTAAAAGAATGGTAGTAGTGATCAAATGAAAATGTGATGTCAGTCCATGAAGTCAGTGACTTTTGGTTTATGACGTGTTGGTAGTAAGATATAGACTACCTGATTAGAGTATGTACAATTTCCTTATGGGATGGTTGTAGATAATTAATGATGTTGTTTAGAATTTGTCATAATAAGATCTTGAGTTCTAAAATTCTTCTACACTTCTTGTTCTACAGATTCATTCTATTCATATTTTTCATGTCTAGTCATTTTTTACTACCACTGATACGACAGCTACTCCTAAATTCATGGCATTTGTTTTGATAGCTCCATCACTCTGTGTTGATGGAGTGTGTTTTCTTGAATTGATGTACATATATCCCAGGTTTTATTCTGTTTACAATCGATTAACGGAAACTAATTGTTACATTTGTATTATTATAAATAACTACAGGTGAAGAAAAAATATGGACAATGTATGAGTTCACAACTGACATGGAAGATTAAGGAGTACTGGATAACCTTCTAATCTGGTCTATCTTTTTTAGATCATAACTTCGTATTAGAACATCTGGTACTTCATCATCTCAACAACTTTTATTCTAAAAGATATTTCAACGTAAAACTATTCAGTACAACGAAGATATAAGCATGAACAATAATATGGATAATAATTGTTTGATTGCTCTTATCATCTAAGTAAAATGAAAAGAGACATACATTAGATTTACAACAGTTAATTGACCTTAATTATACAATGATTATTTAGATTTGAAATAACAGAATGAGTTTAGCAACTGGAACATTTCAAAAATGTTTTATCATATAGAGTCATGTTGTTGATGGATATGCTTAAAAATCCCTCAGTTAAGTTGATAGTTGATAGCGAAATATAATAGAGTATTATTGTTGAGTAATAATATTCTTCCTTCAACTCCCAGGGCAGAGTTTAAATGATTTGAATAATTTTTTTCTGGTTATGGTTTTTTTAAGCGTATTAGTTTTCTACGGGATGGGGTCGCTAACTCCATGCCCAATCCTCCATTTTTATACGGGCTTGGGACTGGCAGTAGCCCCCAGAGGAGCTACAGGCTTACCCTCGCTCTTTCTCTTTCTCCTGCTGATCGAATGGATCATGAAGACGTCAACATCTGGAGGAAAACACGGGATACAATCGACAGCTAGGATGCAGCTGGAAGATTTAGAATTCGCAGATGATCTGGCTCTTTTATCACATACGCAAGAACAAATACAAGAAAAGACGACCAGTGTAAAAGCAGCCTCAGCAGAAGTAGGTCTCAATACAAACAAAGGGAAAAGCAAGTTTCTTCAATAAAATACAGCATGCATCAATCGAATTACACTTGACGGAAAAGCTTTGGATGATGTGAAAACCTTTACATATCTGGGCAGCATCATCGATGAACACGATGGATCTGATACAGATGTGAAGACGCGAATCGGCAAAGCAAGAGCAGCATATTTACAACTGAAGAACATCTGGAACTCAAAACAATTGTCAACCAACACCAAGATAAGAATTTTCAATACAAATGTGAAGACAGTTCTACTGTATGGGGCGGAGACGTGGAGAACTACAAAAGCCATCATCCAGAAGATACAAGTGTTTATTAAAAGTTGTCTACACAAGATACTTCTTATCCGTTGACCAGACACTATCAGCAACAAGCTACTGTGGGAGAGAACAAACCAGATCCCAGCGAAGGAAGAAATCAGGAAGAAGCGCTGGAAGTGGATAGGGCACACATTGAAGAAACCACCCTTATGCGTCATAAGGCAAGCCCTCACATGGAATTCTGAAAGCGAAAGTAGAAGTGGAAGACCAAAGGACACATTACACAGAGAAATGGAGATAGACATGAGAAGAATGAACAAAAGTTGAATAGAACTAGAAAGGAAGGTCCAGGACAGAGTGGGTTGGCGAATACTGGTTGTCGACCTATGCTCCATTGGGAGTAATAGGCGTAAGTTAGTAAGTAAGTATAATCGTCGAATCATAGATCTTCTGAGATATTTTGCAAAAAACAATTGAGTCTAGCAGTTCTACTCTTTGAAGTCTGACACCTATCCATGTTGTCCGTGTTTTTTATTATCAGAAACGTTTACTTTGAGTTATTATAGATCACCATGGATATTCTGAAGGGTGAAATTCTGTATGTCAATCAATAGTTGAATAACTATTAATCAAAATCTGTAGAAATGTATTTCATTTTATACTTTAAATGTTATCAACGCCATATCTACCAACTAGCTTACAAGGACACTTTAAGGTCATTAATTTGATTTAAGTAGATGAATTTACCAATGGATCTAATATTCTAAAATATGAATCTAACATAAAAGCGGATTACGATAGAAATGTAATAGCCGTTTATTGATTGCACACATATGAACACAAGCTAATGAAGTCCGTTTAAATAATTACTCTGTTTTTTTTATTAGTTCCCATTAGTAACATTCATGTAAATATGTCCTAATATAATCGGGGAAATCCATTAAACAAAATCAGTGTTCTTAGTATTTGTTCACTTTGATTCATTGAGATGAAAAAACAAACAGACTAACTCAAGTATTTTGTATGGTACATATATGTAATGCAGTTGTTAGGAAACAGGTACTAGGGTAAGGATGGCAAATCGATTGATGAAGTAGTGAAACTTCATCAGTTGAGATGGCTGGGACACGTGTTACGTATGCCCAACCACCGACTGCCCCGATGTGCAATGTTTTATGGTGTAGAAGTAGATTAGAAGAAAGCTAGGGGCGGCCAGACCAAAACGTAGCACAAATCCATGAAGTCACTGACAATTGGACTGAGCCATGTTGGTAGGTGTAGACTACCTGGTTGGAATTCGCGAGATGATAGCAATCGATAGTTCGAGACCTTGAATGACATAGCTCAAAATCGTTTGCAATGGCGTAGGTGCATCCACTCGTTGTGTTCCCCCAAATTCTAATCTTCTGACTTCTTCATGTCTCTATCTTTTTTCCCTTTTCAAATTTATTTCACTGGATTATACCCTTTGAATAACATCTTCAAACCCTAATCTTTCAGATTACTGCTTATACTCTTACTACTTCTACCACTATTGGATTTTAATCGACAACTGCATCTCTGCCCTAATGTGATATGGCAACTCAAACTGATGCACGTACGTACGAAGTTCTACGTTGTGACTGACTGACTGACTGACTGATGGTACATATATGTTTATTCACGTTATAAATATATGGAATATATGGTATTGTTTGTTTGAATGTTCCATTTTATGTTTTGGACAGAAATTGATCAATCTCTTATTGGTATATATGCATGCTGCGCGGAGTGCCTCGATGTTGCCTTAAGTCACAGGTATTATAAGCATAGATGGATAGTGACTAGCAGTGGAATCCAGAGTACGCGTTTCGTCCTATTTGGGACTCACGAGATGGGTATTACTGCACCTCACAATTGGTATTCACTCCGGGACTCGAACATAGTACTCTGGGATGCAGGCATATCTATCTACCGAGTCCCAAATAGGACGAAACGCACGTCCTCGTTTTCACAGCTAGTCACCATCCATCTCTGCTTATATGGAATAGATAGATAGGAATTTATTGACCTTATTATGTCTTGTGAGATGTAAAAAGTTATTAAGAGAAATAACTTATACACAAGTTAGTTTTATCACAAAATGATGTTATCTTAAGAATTATGAGGAACTGAGAAGCAGTGAGAATATTTGCTTCATCACATCGTTAATTAGCTTTAAAACAAATATTTTAAATTTCAGTAAGATGGCGCTATTTTTCACAGTTGAAATCATGAGTCAATAGAAGGTAGGCCACCATGGAAAACCTGGAAGCACTGGACAGCCGTTTCGTTCTACCATATGACTCCTCAACAGTGAGCATCCACGACCTCACCTCACGCGATTCGAACCGAGGACCTACCAGTCTCGCGCCAGAGCACTTAACCGATAGACCACTGAGCCGGCATCCAACGGATGTCAACGTCTAACTTCAACCAATCCACGAAGTTTGAGCAATCGTTCAGTGCTTCCAGGTTTTCAATGGTGGTATAGCTTCAAATGACTCATGATTTCAACTATGAAAAATACTGAAATCTCCACAAAGCCCCTTCTGAAGATGAAGTTAATTTTAGGGTTAGCCAAGTTAGTAGAGGTGAGAGAGAGAAAAACTAATATGATACAAATTCGCTGAAGTTGAATATGTATGCAACTGAACTTTAGGTCATTAGTTTAATTATTACCGTACACATCAAGAAACTTGGAAGTTTTGAACTCCATCATGTATAATGTCTTAGGATGTATGTAGCAAAGTAATCTGAAACGCGCGTCCTGAATTCCACTGCTAGCCACTATATATCTTTGCTTATAATGCTTGTGAACTCAGACAATATCGAGGCAATACGCACGGTATGTATCGGAAGTGGAATGCAATTCAACATAAGACCTAATTGAAAAGAACAGGAAGGGAAACAGGGAGCCATTGAATTAACAACATAGTTGCAAGAATCATGAAGTATGTAAAGGAAAACTGATGGAATATGTCCAAATAATGGTTTTCGTATCGTCCACCCTAATTTTTAGTTTTTTCGCAAACTTATGAAGAAACTGACCTTCAATCTAAATAAAGTCATTACAAAACTGACCAGTTTATCCATTTGTATTAGTTGTTTGAATCTTCCCATTGATGTTTAAGACTGCAATTGATCAGTCTTTTTTGGCATATGTGCATCCTATGCGGATTGCTTCGATTTCTCAACTAATTCACAAGTATTGTTAGCAAAGTCGGACAATAGGTAGCAGTGGAATTTATGATACGCTTTTTATCCTGTTGATGACCTGTAAACTGGATGTACTTACATTCAACTCTACTTTTAACCAAAGTATCGCTGGAATATCTTCAAGAAATCAATATTATAAATGATATCTTGATACTCATAGAAATTAAAGTATTCATCTAGGAATCCTTTAGACAATTTTCAAAAATATTAGATAATGGGGAAATGTAAGTGAAGCAGTCTTTAATTTGAATTCATACTAACTGAATAAATGATGAAAACGTTTTTACTCCTCATTTGATAAGAATATTGTAATGTGTGTTACTGATATCGACAGATATAAGTAGTATGTATCATCAATCGAAAATACAATGCCTGAAGGCAGAACGATAAGAAGATTGAAGGAAAGAGAATGAGAATAGAGAATGATTTGTATGGAAACGAAAGAACAATTAAGTCTGAAACGATTGACTGATATTTTACAAATGAAGTACTTACTGTATAGTTCTCAGATTTTACTAAGTTGTTCTGTAATTTTATATTCAATTACATTCAATCGTCTCCATTTATATTCTCGTTCATGTTGGGATGATCCCAAAAATTACTCGCAATAGTCACGACAAGCTCAGGAAACATTAAGAAGCATTTTCTCCAATCAGCATTTGATTAGAAGTTTTGCTAGAAATATCGCACTGCTGAGGAGTCCCACAATAGGACGAAACGGCCGTCCAGTGCTTCCAGGTTTTCCATGGTAGTCTAGATTCAATTGACTCATGATTTCAACTATGAAAATGAAAAGTCACATTTAGAGGTTCTGATTGGCTAATTACTACACTGCTATTATGTTTAGTAGCACTCTAGAATTTTCAGGAAAACCTAAGGATATTTAAAATACTATAAAAACCTTATATTTTCTGTACATAAATAAACCTTTGCAGTAAAGTGTTTCTCGTATATTTTGCGCCTTTTCTCTGGTGTTCAAGTCTCTGTGTAGGTTTAGCTTGGGGGTTTACGAGACTAGCTTAGGATCCGAGTATAGCGTTCAATCAGCAAGACTTATCATTTCACTACATTATTAATGGTTAATTTTTCTCTCTAAATGGATTATAAACCTATTTAGGGGGGGAAGGGGGATGATTAAAAATGATCGTAATTAGTTCGTTATAGTTTCTTATCTCTAAACTAATCTAAACTTTATATATATCCTACTAATAACAGGTTGTATGAAAAGATCAAAAAACATTGAAATATACAGTATTATAGTAAATGGTTATTTTAATGGAATTCATTTGGTATATTATCTAATCTTTATTATTCACTAAAATTTAGTTTAATTGTATTACGATATGATCAATAAGGTAGTTTACTCAAAACTAACATAGCTCACGGCCCTGGTACGGCCGAGAGTGAGGAGAGTCAACTCTCCCTCTCCAAACGCTCTCACATGGCCACGTGTATACGACCTCTGCCAGGGGAGTCCCACTCATTGCCTTCTCGTGGCATTACTGTTGTTTACGAAATTGAGAGGACGAAAAGCGAATGTCCGGCAGGAGCTATAAGCGGGTTGGTGGATACGGAAAATTCACCTGGGGGAGTTGGAAAACCAATGGTGCACATGGGCTGGCTCCAGTATCCTGAGGGATCAAATGGCGTATGAATCAATCATTGGTCACCGGCTACCATGGGACTGCATCTCCTTACGATGCTCCACTGAACTGCCTTGTGGACCAGACCATTAGGTCAAAGGCTCCGGGTGTGACCCCTTAGGAAACCACCTGCTTCGGTTTGGGCACCCGAGCAGTATCGCAGCCCTCACGCACAAATCTCATTTGATTTGTGTGGCACATATGTATCTGGTGCTTCCTTGTACCACTATTTATGTGTTTAAATAAAATAAAAATCTCACGATCGAAAGTATTTATTTATTTGTAAAACTTTCTAGTTGTATTTAAATGAATGAATACTGAGAATTATAGAAAATATCTGTAGACTGATTGCATCTAGCAAAGATGGATATTAGCTGACAGTGGAATCCAGGACGCACGTTCCGTCCTATTAGGAACTCATCAGCTAAATGTACCTGTATCTCAAAGTTGTTGTTCACTCTGGGACTAGAACCTAGTACCTTTCGCTTCAAACGCCATCACGTTATCCACTTACCTACAATAGACTGATCAATCGTAGTCCTAAATAACAATGAAAAGATATAAGTAAACAACATCAAGGGAATTTGATTGCACTTAGGTTTTAAAAAATGACCTACACTGAGATTTCTGGGGTGAATATACTAAATATCTGATCTTATCTTATATCAACATAAAGGATAGAACAGAATATTCTTTAGTATAATCTGGTCGTTTATCATAGTATGTATTTCAGTTATAAATTGTTCGCTTATTGACCTTTATTAGATTCTTAATCAACATCTGTTTGATGTTAATCTATAAACAGGATCCCCAAACGTTCTGTACTTATCTAGGTGAAAGTTCTTTATATATAATGTATTATATAAAATACGTAATAAAATCCTTTTACTCAAGTTATTGAATTAAATACTGTTATATTGTGTAGCCTGAGTGCCCTGTTTAATAATATGATGTGATGATCCCCGACAATCAGAGAGGAGTGAACTATCGACCAGAGCAATCGCACACAAAAGTAGTACGAGCAGTCTAGAGAGCTAACCGGTCCTGCGATCTGCTTAGTTCTGCCAGTTAACTCCAAAACACCAATAACAGCCTCTGTAATATGAATCATTATTCACAAACATACTGAGTTTATATACCAAACAAACTGATCACATCGTACCATAATATAGGAAACAACGTTTGTACAAGATTTAGCCAAATGTGGCTGTAAATAGGGGGAACAGTAATCAATAGACTGGGTATAACTCAGGAATGGTAAATCATATAATAATAATCTATGGGTGAACATGAAGCTTATAATAAGAGGAACACGAATATGAATACTTAAGCTACTTAACAATTATACAATAGGAAATATACGCATCATATTGGTCCATAAATAGTTCTCAAAGTTACCATTCATAATTCACTTCGGGATATAACAAATATCACTTGAAGTTCACTTATCATATTGTGAAGAGTTGATAACATTGCAACTTTCGAGACTAACCCTATATATTTATTCATGCTGATAGAACTTTCAGATCTCAATAACAATTATTGGATAGTGTATACTATCATATTGTTTTTCACTATACATGATTGTTCATAGTAACTACAAAAAAGATAAGGAACCCACATCATCATCATCATCATCAGCGATATTAAAAGGAACTGAGACAAATTGAACGACTATTTAAAATAATGAATTACCAGAGAGCTAATTATTCATAGTATAGCATCTTTCTCCACTATAAACTTCGAGTGAATAACGAACTGAGTATAGAAGGATTAGGACTACTGGATTAAAATATACTGCTAAAAGTTCTCATTCTTGACTGAGTTCGTAAACTCATATTATTCTTCCTTTAAGTTCCCCCCACCACCATCACCACCATATTTCTGTAGGAGTTGTGACTATTAGTTAAAACACTCAGCTGTTTACCATGAGGGTTATATTGTTTAAATTTCATTACACTTATTTTGATTAAGGCAATCGATTTGTATTGTGGTATGGTCTACTTATATCAATATAAGTAGTATATGGTGATGGTCAGACATAGAATGTATTTTGACAGAAGATCGATAAGGAAAGATATGAAATGAAGCGCAATTGATAAGGAAATACATCAACAATGAAATCAGAAAAGATGGGCTGATATTTGCAGAAGGAACAGTGAAGATTGAGGCAATTGATTGTTATTTTGCAAATTAACTGTTTACTGTATGGTTATCAGATCTTAGTATGATAGTCTGTAATTTGTGCTTTAATCCATCGGATTGTAAGAAGGTGGTTGGAGGTGGTCAATAGGAAACCTTGGATTCGGGTTTCGTGCTACTTGGCACTCGTCAGCAAGGTTTACCTGTAATCTTGAAGGAACTGGTGCTCCCTGACCGATTCGATCCCATGTCACTCAGCTTCACAGTCAGAGATGTTACCACTGATCTATCCGAGCCGCGACTGACCTCCTGTATGACTGAGATGTAATCACAATTGATTGATCACTGGGTGGTGATCCCTTAGACTAGTGGCCACATTGCAACTTGATCGATAGCATTCGATCAGCACTAAGAAGGACTTGACACGCATGACATTGATCACCACCCAGTGATCAATCAATTGTGATTATATCGGATTGTCCCTACTCGTGTTCATGTTCACTATAGTATCATTAGTCTTTAAACAACTGAACTACCCTTCAAATTCAAGTAAATATTACCCTTATTACGTAAGTGAGTTACAAATTTCTTTAATATTTTCTAGATTCATTCATTGCTTACATCATAGTTCTACCAAAAGTTTATATTCAAATAACATTAACAATATCAATTCATGATAAAGTTGATTCATAGCAACTACAACTATCACTAGGTACTAATAGCGTACTTTAAACAAAATGTTTATACATTACCAATTACACGTGACATAATTATCAAGTTAACAGAAAAAAAGAGAAAAAAATTGACAATAATCCAGGTAAATTTTGTATATCATCTTATTGATTATAAATTAGAATATAGATATTTTGATGATCTGAAGATTCTGTTTACCGTAAAGAATTGAAAGATAGGGAAATGAAGGGATATGATTTATTAGTTAGATATTAACACCGTTGGATGCCGGCGAACTCAGTGGTCTAGTGGTTAAGTGCTCGCGCTCAAGACTGATAGGTCCTGGGTTCGAGTCTAGCGAGGCGAGATCGTGGATGCTCACTGCCACTGAGGAGTTTCACAATATGACGAAACGATCATCCAGTACTTCCAGGTTTTCCTTGTTGGTCTAGCTTCTATTGACTCACGAATTAAATTATATAAAATTATTAAAATCTCCACAAAACCCCCTTCTAATAAATGAAAATTCATTTGAAATCGGTATGTTCATTGATAGGTTTGTTAATTTTAAAACAATTAAATCATTTTCGATTGAGATTATGAATCAATTGATGTTAAACCACTATTAAAAACCAAGAAGGATTGGACGGCCGTTTTGTTCTAGTATAGGACTGCTCAGCAGTGAACATCGAGGATCCTGTACATTGGATTTAAAACTAGGACCTTCGATCTCAAGCGTGAACGCTTAATCTATAGACTATTGAGCTGGCATCCAATGGTGTTAATGTCTAATATTAACCAATCCACGAAAATGCGGGAACATCTTCCATTGTCTGAAGTAGATACTTATCCCTACCTGATACGGATTAACTCCATTGTTCACGGCTTCTCACTAGAACTCCGAGAATTAACTAACGAAGCCTAGTCACTATTGAGTACATGGTAATTATCAGTATGGCAGTCGTTATCGAATAGATTTATGTTTCGAAATGTCTTCCGATGTTAAATATTGGTTATTACTATAAAAAAAACTGCACATTCGTTTGATTCATTCAAAATATCCCTTGTTTACGCTTTAATAACTTAATAAGAAACAGGGCAAAGAAACATTCTGTACGTAATTGTACTACAATATATAAATGTTGAGAATAATATTCCGTGATATACATCAATTAGTGATAAACAAAGTTGAACATAGTTCACATGTGAATTGAATCAGGCTGATACATCACATCAGTTCAGTATGAGGAAAGAATTAACCAAACACTTATGTAATAGTCATAATGGTAGCGAAAAAATTAGATATACAGAATACGATTGAAGAATGAACTGGTGAAATGAAAAGTTCAGAAGGGGTTTTGTGGAGAATTTAGTATTTTCATAGTTGAAATCATGAATCAATTGAAGCTAGACCACAATGGAAAACCTGGAAGCACTGGACGGCGAGTGCGGGATCGTGGATGCGCACTGCTGAGGAGTCCCATAATAGAACGAAACGGCTGTCCAGTGCTTCCAGGGTTTCCATGGGGGTCTAGCTTCAATTGACTCATGATTTCAACTATGAAATGAAAAATGTGAGAGAACTGAAAAATTCAAGATTTATTTAGAAGATAAAGAATGAATGTATTTATTCCATTGCAACCGATTCTCATACATGTCACCTATTATCAACTAACGCCATCTTTCACAAAAATTATACACATTCTAATCGAGTAGTCTGCACCTATCTACAAACAAGTTTCATTCGAACAGTTAGTGTTTTCAATACATCTACAATCAATTGCTAGTAACGTACAAATCTCCTCAATTTTAAATGTCATATTTTACATCTGTGTAAGGAAACATTGAAATGCTGTTCAGTATACGTTCGTCTTGGTTGATAGATGGACACTTCCCCCATATACGGATGACTAAAGTTCTAACAAGCAAAAAGACTTTTTTTATTACTTGCCAAAATCTCGTCAGACACTAACTCATCAACAACAGTGAGATTTCAAAGATAAGTGAAATGATCATTGCACTCAACTAATTTTCTATCTGTAAGCGTCCAGTCATTGACTTTTGTGAGTAGTTTTAAATGTATTGGCTTCATAGTTTTCATCCCTTATCATTAGTGATGACTATGGTGCTCGATATTTTTTGGGGGTGGAGTTAACCACCTTCTGTTATGGGAAAACAACTTTTCTATAAAGTGCGGTTGCCCAAGGGATACAATATAATCCTATCATGTTGCAGTACAGCTGGCAGTATTACTCTACCCTCAGAGTTTAAGTTGCTGCTTTTAGAATTCCTGCTCTAAAATTGGTCTGACCTGTATGATAGGACCTAAGTGAATGAGTGTTCCAGGCAATATAGCTCAATTGGGTGGTCATAGCAGGTAAGAAGGACCATTACACCAGGGTATCAGGTATGCTCGGGTATATATATATATATATCTTCTTGGGAATAAGGAAAAAACACCAATCAAGTGACTTACAGTTCTAGAAGGTTCCTCTGATGAAACATGTTTTGTGACGACAGGACACGTGAATTAAACAAATAGAAAAACACATCTAGATAGGACAGTGAGCAGACTAAAATCACCAAATTAATCAGTACCATGAAAAGGAAATCGTAACTAATAAAAGAAATAACTATTTATCGTCATATAATGGTTTGCGTGCTGCATGCATAAAGCATTTAATCATAAGCTATTGTATTGTTGCGTAATAAAGTAGCCCGAGTCGATATTCTTTTGAAGGTTATAGATAGACATAATCAATATAAGCAAATATAGTAGAAACTTATATTTGGATTTATCTATCGATTGTGTTAATGCATCGAATACCAACTATTCCCGTAGCATGTCCTTTTCCCTATATTACTTCATAAAGGCTTACTGTGCGATAATGCCCAAGGCATGCAATCCGCACTTAATCAGTTGGCAATCAGTGTCCGCAAGTACGGCATGTGCTTTGCACCCTCAAAGTGCAAATTACTCTTACGAGACTGGCAGGATTCTCATCCTGCACTCACCCTAGATGGTGAGCAGATTGAAGTAGTTGAGAAGTTCGCGTATCTAGGTAGCTACATAAGTGCTGGTGGTGGCGTGAGTGATGAAATCGATGCACGTATAATGAAAACCAGAGCGGCTTATGCCAATCTGGGCCATCTTTGGCACCTTCGTGATGTTAGTCTGGCTGTAAAAAATCGGACCTACAACGCGTCGGTGAGAGCAGTCTTGCTCTATGCTTGTGAAACCTGGTCTCTCCGAGTTGAGGATGTTAGACGACTCTCTGTGTTTGATCATCGTTGTCTCTGAAGGATTGCTGACATCCAGTGGCAACACCATGTTAGTGATGCAGAGGTTCGGTATCGTGTGTTCGGGCGCAGAGACGATAATTCAATTGATGTTACCATCTTGAAACACCGACTTCGGTGGCTTGGACATGTTCTAAGAATGTCGTCCCAGAGAATTCCTCGTTGTACATTATTTGCCGACTCTGGGACTGGTTGGAAAAAGCAGAGAGGTGGTCAGTGTATAACATGGTGTCGTGGTATAAAAGAAAGCTGCAAAGGACTGGCTTCTATTGGTCCTTCATGACTCCCTGACTGGGTTCCGAGAGATGGTGCTACACAGTGGCTAGAGACGTTATCAGATATGGCTCAGAATAGAAGCCAATGGCGATCGTGAAGTAACGTTCTTTCAATTTCTGCATAAAGAGTGGTTATAACCTCCTTATCTGAGAGAGTTCTTTCTGTTGTACATTTCAGTTTCTCTCACCATTACCTTTTTTTTCTTTTTTTTTAAATGCATCTTACCCCTTTCTCTTCCCATTTTCATTGTTTTGTGTGGCGCATATATATCTGGTGCCCCCTTGCACCAATATTTATATGTGTAAATAAATAAATAAATAAAAACATAAACGTCCACTACTGAAATGTAATACTAGTGAAGAACTTGTAAAATGGCCTAGTAATCATGATTGAATATCAACATAATTTAACCATCACTAAATGTAACATGTATCTAACTTAATTTTTTTAACGATGTATAATATCTTCACTTGGTTACAGTAACAAAAACGATATTGCGTGGGAATATGGTTATACTTGTAATATATTGATCAGAATTCTGGTCATATAACTTTGTTCATATAACAATGACTAAATGGATAAGTATCGCAACACACAGAATAATATTGGTCCTTATACTTATTCATTTACAGAATATTAAACAAAGAAACAAACATTCTATAGTGTATAAATTGTAAATCACTAGGTAACTAACGATATTAAAACAAGACTATCTGTCTATCGTATCACAGTTAAATTAACTATGTAATTTCTTGAAAACTATTTCACGTTTTTTCCAAGCATATACCTGCCTTCGTGAAGTAAAATCAATCATCTTACTTACTTACTTACTTACTTACTTTCGCCCGTTACTCCTAATGGAGCATAGGCCACCCACCAGCATTCTCCAACCCACTCTGTTCTGGGCCTTCCTTTGAAGTTCTATCCAACTTTTCTTCATTTTTCTCATGTCTTTCTCCATTTTTCGGCGTAATGTGTTTTTTGGTCTTTCTCTCCTCCTTTAGCCTTCAGGATACCATGTGAGGGCTTGCCTTGTGACGCAGTTGGGTGATTTCCTCAATGTGTGTCCTATCCACTTCCAGCGCTTCTTCCTGATTTCTTCCTCCATTGGAATCTAGTTTGTTCTCTTCCACAGCAGGTTGTTACTGATAGTGTCCGGTCAATGGATCCGAAGTATTTTGCGTAGACAACTGTTAATAAACACCTGTAACTTCTGGATGATGGTTTTCGTAGTTCCCCAGGTTTCTGCCTCATACAGTAGAACTGTCTTGACATTTGTATTGAAAATTCCTACTCAGTCTCTGTTTTCTGACTCAAATAGCTGATTGAGATCACTTATAGAAAACTTGTATATCGGTGTACAAATCAGATAATCAAATATAATGAAAAATGAAGTATTCTATATAAAGTGAAGTTTTACTGGTTGAAATACATAACTTCACTGTTGAACTTCCAAATTATGAACCCATCTTATCTACGTCAATTTTTAAGCTATGACATGCATAATCATTTATAGTTCAGACTCAAACAGTAATTCATAGTTTATCATTGGATTAAATTAATAAATTAGCCTATTACCAACGATTAGTTTTGCATTAAATTGTCTCAAATAGTGATTAAAAGAAACAAAAGCTTAAATCAGTCATCAACAAAACGTATTGTGTAGCGTAGGTCATTATTAAAGAAAGAACGAGGTTCATGCTTGATCCAAAACCTAAAAGACATGAAAACGATTGTGTCACATCCCACTGCGTTTACCAATTTAAACGTAAATGTGGTCACATCTATATAGGGAGGAGCAATCGTGATCTGAAAATTAATGTGTGTGAACATGTATCAAAATGAATTCACTTAGTATTGTTCGTTTGAATCTTCCCATTGATATGTTAGGACTGCAACTGGTCAGTCTCTTATTGGCATATGTGCACACTGTGAGTATTGCCTCGATATTGCCTTAATTCACAAGCATTCTAAGTAAAGATGGATAATGGCTAGCAGTGGAATCCAGGATGCGCATTTCGTCCTATTTGTACCAAAATGGTTGCACAAAACAAATAGAATCAAATGACTAGATGAAAGTAGAGGAGAAACATTCATCATCCTCTATTGCCAAATATATAATCGAAACAGGTCATAAGATTGATCCTAACTCGGCTTTTGTGGTGTTGTATAAAAGTGTAAAAGGGAGTATGCTAAGGTTTATTGAAGCCTCATCCATGCGAAAATTCAAACCCCCTTTGTGCATTCAAAAATAGTTTGTTCTCATCTTAAACCTACCTTGGTAATATTAGCTTATTATCCAGAGTGATTAGGTTTCAAATTGTTTTCACATTATTATCATTATTATATAGTTGAGGATCATGAGTCAATTGAAGCTAGACCACCGTAGAAAACCTGGAAGCATTGGACGGCCAACTCGTCCTATTGTGGGACTCCTCAACAGTACACATACACGATGCCGCCTCACGAGATTCAAGCCCAGGACCTATCAGACTCTCGCACGAGCGCTTAACCACTAGACCACTGAGTCGGCATCCAACGGTGCTAATGTCTAACTTCAACCGATCCACGAAATTGAGCAAACATCCACCAATGTCTTCAGTGAGTTACTATCTCACAACAGACCTGGTTGAACTCCACTTGTTACTGCTTCTCACTAGGACTTCAGGAAATACCTCATGGAGCCAGTCACTAGTGAGTATATGATCACTATCAGAAGGGGGTAACATGATTACTTCCCAAACTATTCTACACTTGTTCATAAACACATGTCTTCACATAATCACAGATTACAAGTTCAAACTTAAATATTCACGCTCTCACATTTCAGGTGACCTCGCATCAGACAAACCCACAGGTGAGTTACATTCTTTATTAGTCAACAGAACGCACTATATCAGTCATGAAATGTAACTCACTTCAGTCGAATATATACACTTTCTGACATCTTACCCCCCATTTCCAGTCTAGTTAACCTTTTATTTTTATATATAAATGTTCTTAACAAGTATACTATGTGTGATCAGATTGTTCGAAATGTATTGCGCCAATATATCATCACATAGTTCTGATAATCTTCATCTCCTTTTATTACACTATCCAAACACCATAAAAGCCAAGTTAAGATCTCTCATATGACCTGTTTCGATTGTATGCTTGACAATAGAGAATGATGAATATTGCTTTAAAAGAGAAAAACATTATCGAACTTCTTTTATTTTAATAAAATATGACTTCATTTAGATATTCTAAGAGTCAATGAAATGAAAGAAACAAAATTTTTTAAAAAAAATGGGAAACATAAAATTTCTTCACAAATACAACAATAAAACAATCTCAGAAAAATGAAAAATAACATAGAACATAGTAACTAAGACACAGTCAATAATAATCGATTAAAAATTTTACAGATACCCCCCTCCCTTTGTTTTTCTCTTTTAAAATTCAATATCATATCAAGGGGTTTAGTATGTGTTCTTATTATTAATGATGTTAATATTAAAACCATAGTAACAAATTATTATTATTATTATTATTATTATTATTATTATGTAACAATTTGTAATATGAAGAAAGAAAAGTAAAATTACGTCAAAATGTTACTTTTCTTTGTATTCATAAGAAGGAAAGAAGGAAAGAGAGAAAGAAAGAAGGAAAGATAACTAAAGTTAAATAATCAATAAAATTGAAACTATCCATCAAGCAAGTAACTAATTAACAATCACCAGTTTGTTTTTGATTCTATTTATAATCATAACATGAATAATATTCATTTTTATTCCCAATTTTAACGTTGCCATGCATACAAATGATCCATTGGAACATTCCATTGTTTCTAATCGATTATCAAAATAATTATAAGAAGAAAAAGGAAGATATTGAAGAGATATCAGTTTCATATATATAGATATTTATGCATTGAAGATCATATGACTTGGACAGTTCTAATTGAATAAGATATAAGCTTTGATAGCCTAGAAACTGGATATATATATATTAAAGGTTTATGTTAATGATATACATTAGTTGATTGTAAAATAATGGGGGGCGGGTTTCTTTATATATATAAGATTAGGATTAATCTAATGTTCACAAAAGAAAAGAAAACAAGGAAGCTGAAAGAAAAATAAACCGCCAAACAATAAGCAATGAATAGGAGATATGTTACTAGGATAGAATTGGTTATTATTATTTTTTTAAAGTAAACTGTTTAATCTAAATCAAAGATGGCTCGAAAGACATATGGTTTATTAGTCCACAGTATTTAAAATCATACAAAGGCTTATTGTGTGTGTGTGTGCAAGTGTGTGTGTGTGTGTGTGAAATTCATGGACATTCAGTGTAGTTTTTTGAATTCAAAATGATAATGAAAAGAAATTCAATCTTGTACTTTAACAATATTTTGTGATTGATTATTAAAATGAGTAAAATTCGATAGATCATCTGTTTCTTCTTCATCATCATCATCTTCTTCTTCTGAACCATTAGGTAATAGAAAATCTCTTGAAGGTGAAGCAGAAGAAGCACGTAATCGATGTTTTGAACGTTTACGATTACGTTTACCTAAATTAGAATTGAATGTAACTCGTAAATTTTGTGTATTGATTTTAGAAATTCTTCTAGCTTGTGGTGTTGAAAACTAGAAAATCATAGTGAAAAATGGAAAGGAATCAGTTAGTGATTAGAATACAATATAAATAAATAAATTATCTATTATTATTTAAACACATAAATATTGGTACAAAGGGGCACTAGATATATATGCGCCGTTCATTTGATTTGTGCGAGGGCTATGATGCTATCCAGGTGCCAGAACCGAAACAGGTGATTTTCTTAAGGGGGGGGGCACACCCGGAACCTTTGACCTAAAGATCTGATCCACAAGGCAGTGGAGCATCGTGAGGAGATGCAGTCTCATGGTAGTCGGTGACCAACGATTGATTCATACGCCGTTTGTTACCTCAAGATACTGGAGCCAGCGCATGTGCACCATTGGTTTGGAGTCAGGGTTTTCCAACTCCCCTAGGTGGACCCTCCGTGTCCACCAACTCGGTTGAAGCGCCGCACATTAGCTTTTCGTCCTCTCAATTTCGTAAACAACAGTAATGCCACGAGAAGGTAGTGAGTAGGACTTCCGTGGCAGAGGCTATATACGCGTAGCCATATGAGAGCATTTTTCAAAGGAGAGCGGACTCTCCCCACTCTCAGCCGTACCAGGTATTTGGGGGCAAATAAATAAATATTCATTCATGTATTGTTTTTGAATTACTTTTTCGTAAAAGAAACATGTAAAACCGCAATTTACACATAGACACAAAACACCTATACAAAATGGTTGTACCAACGATGCTCTATACAATGTCGGGACTCAGTTTCATAATGATTTATTGAGATAAAATAGAACTAAAGAAATACTGATATACATCGAGATTTAAATCCATATTGTTAATAACATCAAGTACTACTAAACACTACATTTCCGCAGTTCCGAGTAGTGTCTAACGAAATCTTGGCACGAATTGAGAAAGTCCAGTTGGTTTTGCCAAATTGCCTCACTTGAAGCGGAGGTAAGATATCCGTCTGCAAACAAAATGACTAGTATACCGTGCTACTACACACACTGTTCTACCTAATGGTTGTGAATTGACACCTTGAAAAATAAAGGATACTAGTAAGTTACTAGTATTTGACTATAGGTGTCTCTGAGTCACCGCTCGTATATTTTGGGATCATGGATTGACAATCCTGAGGTTAAAAGCAGATTACTAGGTGGAAATAGCAAGTCCATTGACGAGTTAATGAATCTTTGTCGACTGAGACGGTTAGGATATGTATTATGTAAGCTCGTCCACCAACTACCTAGACGCGTGATGATGGCTGACGTAGGAGTAAGTTGAAAGAAAGGTTAGGACGGCCGTATCAGGACATGGCACCAGTCCATGAGGACACTGACTATTGAGCTGAGCCATGTACGTAGGTGCGCAATTATCGTAGCCAATGGTTATAAACTTTGAACGACAAGGCTCTTTGTTCTCCCTTTGATCCTGTTTCTAAATTCCATGTAAATTTTATTCCCATCAGTTAACATTTACTCGAATCGTATCTTGGACGCCTAATCTTTTTTATTACTATTAATAATGTCATTACACCTACTACTCTGAGATTTGCTTTGACAATTTCATCTCGGTTTGCTGATGCGGTATTGCAGCTTCGACTAATGTACACATGTACCTGCATTTGACTGACTGACTGACTGACAGTGTCATACATTGACACATAAAACGAAACCAATAAAATATTACAAAAAGATGTCAAACATATTAATTAACCACCTATCGGTAAATGATGTTATGTTTATCGAATTCTTTCTATCAACCAAGTGATTATACGGCAAGTAATTCAAGTGGCTCAACACTACATGTACTATTTTTGGAGTTTAGATGGTGGAAGGAAGTCTTAGGCATGAGTTTCTTACTATCTGGAATTATTTATTAAGTTATGTCTACAAGTTTAAGGACTTGTAACACCTATGAGATTCGAAACTGAATCACTCTAGAGTCAAAATATGAGGAATCATAATAGAACTATTCGTCTCGTAACTTATTGCTTGTAGGAATGATAAATTTACACTAGTTGATGAAATCTAATCTCATCAAGAATCAGATGGGAATGCAGTTGAATTTTTCCCGATTACCTTCAATCACCAAACATTGGTTTGTAAAACGAATTCCATGGACGTACTAAATTATTGTCGACCTTAGTGTTGAGCTTTCACCCCAGTTGAAACTCAACGCTAGTTCGAACTTCTTGAGGAGTATAACGTCTGTTAATATTGCAAATATACCCAATTCATGAGCTTCCAGTTGACTTAAGCAGTCATTCAACATTTAGGAAATTTTCAAACCGATGACTCAAGTCACTCCATTTCATGCTATCATAACTAGTTGAAAACTGACAGCAAGCAAATCTAAACATGCGGATTATAGCGTAAACAAAGAGAAAAAGCCAAAAGAACCGAAACGATGAACAAAAGTACCCAATAATATTATATTTAGTATTTGGAGAGAAGCAAAAGATTAGTGCGTTTATAACCGATCTTAAATCTTAACCAATTAGTTACAAACTATTGATTTTATTTATCCATACTATATAATCGTGAAGCTTTCAACAATCTAATCATCTTTAACAAACAGTATCCCTTTATTTTCTTAGTGAACTGAAACCCAATATAGTCCTATAATTACATGATAGGTGATGATTTATTGAATATTAGTGAATCAACAAAGAATCCTTTCCAGGAGACTATGAACGAATTCAATACAACGGAAAGGTATATAAATGGTTATTGATTTGTGATGAACAGGTATTCGGTGTAAGGATATCAACTGGTGAAATAGGGAGTTTATTTCAACGAAAACTATTATGATACACATGTTATACACGAAGAGTTATTAATTACATGGACATACGAAGAAAACAGAAAATATTAGGGTAATCAAACTTAAAATCTGACCAATAAAATCGTTGACTAACATTAAAAACTGAAGTAAAACACTTTTTTCAAATATTTTACGCAGTCTTTGTTTCTCTATTATGAGAGGAATGTTTTACAAACAACATATTTAGAAGTTAGACATTAACACCACTGGATGCCGGCTCAGTGGTCTAGAGGTTAAGTGCTTTGGCGCGAGACTGATAGGTCCTGGATTCGTATCTCGCGAAGTGGGATCGTGGATGCGCACTGCTACTGAGGAGTCCCACAATAGGACGAAACGGTCTTCCAGTGCTTCTAGGTTTTTCATGGTGGTCTAGCTTCAATTGACTCATGATTTCACCTATGAAAATATTTACAAAAGACGAAGAAGTTTCCATTTCACGATTCATTATTGACAACCTACCAAACAAATCTAATTATCCATTACTACAGTTCTTATTGTTGTTTTCCTCAAACCTTCATATTCACGAATGATTGTTTCATGAATACACTGGTCAATTCATCAGTTATTACATCAGGAAAACTTAAGTCTGAAATAAATTCAGACCAAGTTGTCTACAATGATTCTCAAACAATCATAATCAATCATTAAAGTTCTCTCGCCCCCAAATGCCCTGGTACGGCTGAGAGTGGGGAGAGTCCGCTCTCCCTCTCCAATTGCTCTCACATGGCCACGCGTATATAGCCTCTGCCACGGAAGTCCTACTCACTACCTTCTCGTGGCATTACTGTTGTTTACGAAAGTGAGAGGACGAAAAGCGAATGTTCGGCGCTTTAACCAGGTTGGTGGACACGGAGGGTCCACCTAGGGGAGTTGGAAAACCCTCATTCCAAACCAATGGTGCACATGGGCTCCAGTATCCTGAGAGAACAAACGGCGTATGAACTAGTTATTGGTCACCGACTACCATGGGACTGCGTCTCCTCACGATGCTCCACTGCCTTGTGGATCAGATCTTTAGGTCAAAGGCTCGGCGCGTGGCCCCCTAAGAAAACCACCTGCTTCGATTTGGGCACCCGGGCAGTATCACAGCCCACACACAAATGACATGAAATGACGCACTACACTAACTACACTGCTCTCGTTCCTAATAGAAGAAAGACAATTTGCATTATCATTATTATTATTATTATTATTATTATTATTATTATTATTATTATTTACCATATCGCTAACTCACCCCCTTTTATCCCCAATTTGTGTAACCTTACTTTTCAACTTATGCAGCAGCTCGCTCTTGGTGGAAACTCTGTTCCATCTAAACGATCTCTAGTCGCTGTTTGGTCGAAAGTGAATGCTTCCACCAATTTTGAATGCTGAAGCAGTCTTTCTGAAACCACGTACGCCGTTCAAACTGGCTTCCTTCAACGTTCGCACACTAATGCAGATCGGACAACAGATAGGGCTGGCTATGTCTTTGGAAGGTCTTAATGTTGACGTTTGTTGTCTATCCGAGACCAGTATTCAAGACTCTAGTGAAGTACTACAAATTCGCTCTCCATCTGTCGCTTCGAAAAGCTTGTTTCACGTGCGCTTATCCGTCGACCCTGTGGCATCCTCGTCTGGTCTTGCTGGCGTTGGTGTCGCACTAAGCGCTAGAGCTGAGGCAGCACTAATCGATTGGATCCCCATTAACAGTCGGTTATGTGCTGTTAGATTAGAAAGTTCCATCAAAGTGAGAAGAAATCGACGTGAGAAACGGTGTCTTTTCGTCATCTCCGCCTATGCCCCGACAGATTGCAGCCCGGATGCAATCAAGGATGAGTTTTACCATCAGTTAACAGTTCTTCTCCAGAAAGCGCGTTCGACAGATATTGTAGTACTAGCCGGAGACTTGAATGCACAGGTCGGGCGTCTAGGCACAGAAGAGACTCGTTTAGGTGGCCGATGGGGACTTGTTGGTCGCAGGACAGATAACGGGGACCGTTTGCTGCAACTGTGAGCAGACCACAACCTGTTTCTGGCCAGCACTAACTTCCGGCACAGTCATCGCCGGTGTGCCACCTGGCGTCCTCCCTCTGCATCCCAAGCCTGGACTCAGATTGATCACATCGCGATCAGCTACCGCTGGCGTGGTTGTGTACAAGACTGCCGCTCCTTTTGGAGTACCTATCTGGAGTCTGATCATGCCCTGGTCTGCGCCAATCTCACCTTACTTTTCAGTGGCCGAAGGATTGACCGCCATCAACGGATCGATGTTAGTAAACTGGCTGCAACTTCTGTTGCAAGTAAGTATCGAGCGGAGCTAGCCTCTAGGCTAGCTACCACCCCACCGAAAAGTATAGATGAGCATTGGTTGCATCTTCACGACGCCATGAAAATGGCGAGTAAAGCCACTTGCGGCTTCGCGAAACGTCCCGCTTACAAGTACTGGGTTTCCTCTGGCTCCTTACAACTGATGGAAGCCCGTCGGTCTACTCCGGTTGATCGTGAGTATGACCACAAACGAAGGCTGTTACATAATGAAATTGGGCAAAGCTTGCGTAAGAACCGAGAAGCCTGGTGGTCGGAGCGTGCTAATGAGATGGAAGCAGCAGCTGCATCTGGTAACTGCCGGAAGCTCTTCCAACTCATCCGAGCCACTGGCAGCAAGAAGTCTGGTATGAGTGAAACAATCTACGGGGATGATGGGATGCCAATCGCTAACATCTCTCGACGTCTTGGATGATGGGCGGAATTTTTCGAAGGGCAGTTCAACTGGCCTGCTGCTCCGGCAACATCAACCAGTTTGTCCTGCCCCCCATGGCCGGTGACGACTGATCCACCAAACGAGGCGAAAGTTTGCAAGGAACTCCAACTCTTGAAACGTTACAAATCACCGGACCCAGATGACTTACCTCCGGCTCTTTTTAAAGATAGCGGTGACTTTCTGACTAAGGAATTGACTGTGTTGTTTGCAAAGTTTTGGGAGTCAGAAAGTGTTCCAACATCATGGAATGAGTCGATAGTCGTCCCTATCTTTAAAAAGGGTCCACGTTGTTCCTGTAATAACTATCGGGGGATAAGTCTACTTCCGATTGCGTACAAACTATTGGCTTCTATCATTCTTCGTAGGTTGTTTAAAACCCGAGAACGATTGACTCGCGAGGAGCAGGCTGGCTTTCGTTCTGGTCGAGGATGCATTGATCATATCTTCACCCTCCGCCAAATGTTAGAACACCGTCATACTTATCGCAGGCCAACAATCGTAGTGTTTCTTGATATAAGGGCTGCCTTCGATTCGTTGGACAGGACTGTTCTCTGGGATTGTCTATTGAAGAAGGGTGTGCCTGAGAAGTTCATTAACATCTTAAAGGTCCTGTCTACTAACATCTCAGGCAGAGTGAGGGCATATAACCACCTTTCTCCCTTGTTCCATTCGAGCAGTGGGGTTAGGCAGGGTTGCACAATCTCACCATTCCTCTTCAACTTTGCCATCGATGACATCCTGGAAACAGCTCTGATGGATGTAAGTAATGGCGGTGTGGATCTGCTGCCTGGAGAACGACTTCTCGACCTTGAGTATGCGGATGATATTGTCTTACTGTGTGATAATGCCCAAGGCATGCAATCCGCACTTAATCAGTTGGCAATCAGTGTCCGCAGGTACGGCATGTGCTTTGCACCCTCCAAGTACAAGGTACTCCAACAAGACTGGCAGGATTCTCATCCTGCACTCACCCTAGATGGTGAGCAGATTGAAGTAGTTGAGAAGTTCGCGTATCTAAGTAGCTACATAAGTGCTGGTGGTGGCGTGAGTGATGAAATCGATGCACGTATAATGAAAACCAGAGCGGCTTATGCCAATCTGGGCCATCTTTGGCACCTTCGTGATGTTAGTCTGGCTGTAAAAAATCGGACCTACAACGCGTCGGTGAGAGCAGTCTTGCTCTATGCTTGTGAAACCTGGTCTCTCCGAGTTGAGGATGTTAGACGACTCTCTGTGTTTGATCATCGTTGTCTCTGAAGGATTGCTGACATCCAGTGGCAACACCATGCTAGTGATGCAGAGGTTTGGCATCGTGTGTTCGGGTGCAGAGACGATAATTCAATTGATGTTACCATCTTGAAACACCGACTTCGGTGGCTTGGACATGTTCTAAGAATGTCGTCCCAGAGAATTCCTCGTTGTGCATTATTTGCCGACTCTGGGACTGGTTGGAAAAAGCGGAGAGGAGGTCAGTATATGACATGGTGTCGTGGCATGAAAGAAAGCTGCAAAGGGCTAGCTTCTGTTGATCTTTCATGACTCCCTGACTGGGGTCCGAGAGATGGTGCTACACAGTGGCTAGAGACGTTATCAGATATGGCTCAGAATAGAAGCCAGTGGCGTGCCTGCTGTAACCTTCTTTTACTTTCTTCATAAAGAGTGGCTATAACTTTCCTAACTGAGAGAGCTCTTCTGGTTGTACATTTCAGTTCCCCCCATCATTACTCTTCTCCTTTTCTTTTTTTTCCTTCTTTTATATATACACATCTTCTTCCTTCTCCCATTCTCATTATTTTGTGTGGCGCATATGTATCCGGTGCCCTTTGTACCAATATATATGTGATTAAATAAATAAATAAATATAAATTAAAGTTCTTCGGAAAATACTGTACAATTGTGCTGTCATTCAGTTATATACAACACTGAGCACGATAGATATGTTCATCAGCTTAGGTTACCACACAATATCAACACAGTGAGATAAAATTATTTCAAAACAAGTTCCAGAGTAGTAGCAGTAGTAGTGGTAGTGGTATGAAAGATTAGGTATAGAAAAACAAAAAAGAGTTATACAAAAGCTACAAACTTAAGACTATCTCATCACTATTTGTGTCACTGTTATGAGTAATACTGTAGTGATTGAGAACACGGGTGGGGAAAATCGAATTTGTTTAGGCACAAATTACAGGCTATCTCACTTAATTCTGATTACCATACAGTCAACAGGTTAATTTGCAAAATAACAATGAATTGTCCCAATCTTGGCCATTCCTTTTGCAAATATCAGTCCATCTTCTCTGATTTCATTGTTCATGCATTTTCATACCGTTTGCACTTCATTCCTGTTCTTTCCTTATCGACCTTTTGCCAAAATACATTCTGTCTGACCATTACCATATACTACTTGTGTGGATATAAGTAGACCACACCACAATACTACTATTATAAGTAGTAGTGGTAGTAATGTAGTGAAAGAGAACATAGGCGGGTACAACTAAACGTATATGAATATAAAATTACAGAATCACTTGGTAAAATCTGAGAACCAGACAGTAAGTAATTCATTTGCGAAATATCAATCAATCGTCTCAAAATTCATTGTTCCTTCGTTTCCATACAAACCATTCTCTGTTCTCGTTCTCTTTTCTTTGATCTTCTTAACATTCCTCCGCCAGGCATCTCACTTTCTATTGATGATAGATACTACTTGTATCTGTTGACATCAGTAAAACACACCACACCACTAGTAAACCATGAGAAATAATTTACCGAGACCTAAACTTTCATTTAAGTATTTGTATGTAAACTATGTAATACTTTGTAAGAACAGATTATCATATATCTAAAGTTCAGCACAGTTTGATTTAAATTATATCACCTAGCGTAAATTTGAATAGATTTCTAAACTGAAGTACGATATCTGTCAACATCAGTAACACACACCATAGTAAAAGTTGTTGTGAATCCAAATGTGGCACAAAAAGATAGTGAACCAGTCACTTTTACATTATTTCTTCCTTTTAAATGTTGTATCTTAAGATACTTCATAACATAATTATATCTTATTCAGCAATTAATAAACATTCTGGTAAAAATGTTTTATTCAACTTAATCAGAAGGGGGTTTTGCGGAGATTTTAGTAATTTTTTTTTATATTGTTGAAATCATGGGTCAATTGAAGCTAGACCACCATAGAAAACCTGAAAGCACTGGACGGCCGTTTCGTCCTATTGTGAGACTCCTCAGTAGTGCGCATCCACGATCCCAGCTCGCGAGATTCGAGACCACGACCTATTAGTCTCGCGTGCGAGCGCTTAACCACTAGACCACTGAGCCGTCATCCAAGTGTTAATGTCTAACTTCAACCAATCCACAAAATCGAGCGCCCATTCATTAATGTTTTCAGTGAGTTGATATCTCCCAACAGACCATTATTGAACTTCAACTTAATTTTAAAACAATATATGTTTATATTGGAATTGTAACATTACACACTATTTGTAATGAATCGAAAAAAATAAGCAACAAAATGGATCGATACAAAAGTATCATATGATCTAGTTTAAAATATGAAAAAAACAAAAAAAAATTCGGAACTCTAAGTAAACCACGTGTAACTAACTGTGTAACCGTGACTTATAACTATTTTGATTACGTTAAAACAATGAAGAGAACACACAAAAGAATATATATACAGTAATTAAACAAGTTAGTTTAATATCTAATTGAGACATAGATAGACAATAAAAAAAGAAAACAGAAAGAATACCGAAATTTACTTAGTTTGTTTGGATCTTCCCTTTGATGTTTTAGGACTGCAACTGGTCAGTCTCTAATTGGCATATGTGCATACTGTACGTATTGCCTCGATATTGCCTTAATTCACAAGCATGGTAAGCAAAAATGGATAGTGGCTAGCAGTGGAATCCAGTTCGATGAGCGTTTCGTCCCATTTGGGACTCGTCAGCTGGATGTACCTGCATCTCAGAGTTGGTGTTCACTCTGGGACTCGAACCCAGTACCTTTCGCTTACAAACTCCATCGCGTTATCCACTCGGCCATTGAGTCCTGATAGCCACTTGCTTGTGCAAGGAAGAATACCGATTGCAAAATGTGAACGTGTATTGTATCATTGAAAATGTTTGAAGATAAAGATATCCCCGTCTCTATATGCTGATTTACTTAATTATCTTGTATAATATTTGTAAGATGAAATATTCATTTGCGTTTAGTGGTTTATAGAAGGTCATTAACCAATTACAGATTTGTAATTGTGACTTCAACCTATATTTCGTGTACAAAAACTATAGGAATCGAAGAAAGAGATTGATTATGAATACAGTGGTCTTGAGTGCTGTTAGAGGTATGAGGGCAGTTATCATTTCCTGGTTGCCCACACCATGGAAGGGTTCTTCTAGAGGTACCTGAAAAGGAAGTTGGATTAGAAGCGGTCTTAATGGCCTGAGAGCGTCACCGAAGTGCCAAAGGGACAACTGTTTGCGGTCGATCACACACGCCATTTTTGTGTTAGCTCCGTACTTGTTGGGATCTTACCGCCGGAGACGGATATCCGTGGGATAAGGTGAGGTGTGAATTTTTAGGGTTGACCTTTCCTAACCCCACCCTTCCTTGTGGGAAGGCAGCATCGCTGTTATGCTGGTTGTCTTAGGGAAACACCTTACTGCCATCACACCTCTGTACAGTCAGCAGTACGATTTCGCCCTCGGATCTTGGGTTTGCTGCTTTTAGTCTTACCGCTCTTTAACCTACCTCCTGGGATGATGGGACCTTGAGGAACGATTGTTCTAGCCAGTATAGCTCGATTGGTTCATCACGATAGGCAAGCCCGACCACCATGTCAAGGTAGCAGCAACGGTCGGGACAAAATCTATAAACACTAATCAGTTATTCAAAAGCTCTCCAAATAGGTAAATCCATTAGTCATTAACTTTAATGGATTAGTAATAGGAAAAGGTGACGAGTCGGTTGATGAGGTAATAGATCCTCATCGACTGAAGTGATTGTAACACGTATTACATATGCTCAATCACTTTGATGGACGATAGTTGTTTGGTGTAGAAGTACGTTAGAAGAAGGCTATGGTGGCCACACCAAAACGTGAGCATCAGTTCATGTAGTTATTGAGTGTTAGAAATGTGTCTCAAACATTCTTCTATTGTTAATTAAGAGTTCGATGGAGAATCTTAGTGGGCAGCCTATGCTACTCCACGAGGGGTAACAGGCATAAGTAAATATATTTGAAAGTACACAGATGATATAAAATTTTAGTTCAATTAAACTGACTTTTGACAGTTCATTTTTCGGTGGTCGATTCAAAAATAATTCTACTGAATTATTTCTGATTAGATAAATAGGTACTGGCAGGTAATAAATGTCACGTATATTATACATTTGAACGTGAGTCAAACTGTATAAGCTACTTAAAACATACTTCATTTATTTATGTATTAGTACAGATTATATATTGAAAGGTGCTAAATATAGATTTGTACTTTTAAAATTGTCATTTTAATAAATACATTTTACCGATTCCGGTGTACCTAGTTGAAACGTGTGATAAAAATTAATATGAGGAAATAAACTTCACATTAACATTGTAGTAATTTACAATTTACCGATCACTGGGTAGTGACTAATGTCATGTATGTCAGGTCCTTCTTAGTGTAGATTGAATTCTATCGATCAAGTTGCAACGTGACTCCACATTTCGTGAACTATTTAGAGGTATGAGGTGGTGATTGGTCTCCTGTTGACTACAACCATCACCTTACAGATTATAGCCAGTATGTAGATCAACTCGATTACACAGCAATCTGTGGAAGTATCTTCCATACAAAACAAACTATTCCTTTAATTTCTAATTGCAGTTATGATTTTAGGTCTCATAAAAATGCTCACTGACTCAATCTTACGGATGAAATGAACTTAAATCAAATACTCTAACCCAATTTTTTTATGATCAGTCAATACAAAAAGTTGAATGATACAATGAATTATCCTTAGTATAGGGATTGGTGGCAACTGCTGAATGTTAAACCAGGAGAGAATGAACATCTATTCTGCCCTAGAATGAGACTCGGCTGTAGTGTGTGTCTATAATACTACTACCAGGGTTCAAACTAAGGATCTAAGGGATAAGGGTCTCATGGCGAGCGTTTAACCTTTAAAACACTGAGCCGTGTAACCAAGGTTGGTACGTCACGTCGATAATATTATAAATTATGGAATTTAAATACGCACACCAGTGATCATTCAAGAAGATAATTTTAGATGCTCTTTATCATATTTAAAAATTAGACATGGAAAGAATTGCATTTTTTAAAATAAGCTTATATGAAGGGATATACAACAGTCGAGAAACTAATAAACGCCAATCGACATCGAGCCTAAAACAGCAATTAGCCTCTTAATGGTACGAAGCTTAAAAACAACAAAATAAAACTAAGGAAATAAAAGACAACAAGGTTTTCCACGAAAGAACAAAAATAAGTGAAAAGCGAAAGATAAGACGCATCGGTTGCTATAAATGATTTGTGAAATAATGATCATATGAATTATGAATGTTAAATGTCGACGAGTTCTCGCTCTTCCAAGACGACAGCTAATTAATCATCAATATTTCAACTTTTCCTCAATTAATGCTAACTGACTAAGTATATGGAGGATAAAGTAAGCGTGAAGAAGCAACATATTGGTACAACTAAGCTTTCTATGAACAAAAAAAAATAAAAAATGGGATTCTCAGTTTTGATTTTCTAAACTCTTTGTTGAAAGCATGAGTCAATTGAAGCTAGACCACCATGAAAAACCTGGAAGCAGTGGACAGCCGTTTCGTCCCATTTTGGGACTCCTCAGCAGTGCGCATCCACGATCCCGCACTCGTGAGATTCGGACCCAGGATCTACCAGTCTCGAGCCAGAGCCCTTAACCGATAGACCAATGAGCTGGCCGGCATTCAACGGTGTTAATGTCTAACTTCAACTGATCCACAAAGTTGAGCAACCGTTCACCAATTGTCTTCAGGGAGTTGATATCTCACGACAGACGTTGTTTGAACTCCACTGGTCACTGCTTCTCACTAAAACTCCTGGATGTACTTCTCGAAGTCAGTCACTAGTGAGCATATGATTATATTAATTATCAGAAGGGGTTTTGTAGAGATTTAGTATTTTCATAGTTGATAGCGTGAGTCCCATAATAGGATGAAACGGCCGTCCAGTGCTTCCAGACTTTTCATGGTGGTCTAGCTTCAATTGACTCACGCTTTCAACTATAAAAATACTAAATCTCCACAAAACCCCTTCTGACAAACTCTTTGTATAAGTAGGAATCACAAACGTCAACACATGCAATATCGTATTTATTAAGTGACAGTATCAATTAAATAAATATTTACAGACCAACGCAGTTAAATGCCCTAAATTGCAAATCGTATATAGAATACATACATTACATAAAAAACAACGACTGAAGTCAAATAAATGTTAACTTACCTGAGATAACTTTCTTAAGCATAAATCATCCATTGGTCTATGATTATTCCCATTGTTAAAGTTGATATCTTCAAAAATATCATATGCATCTGTTACCAAACAACTATATTCAGAATTATTATTATTATTACTATCCACAGAATTATTGTTTTGATCTTTATGAGACAGCTTAATTGCAACAGGAGCTGTTGGCTTTGATTTGGTAAAATGTCCATCTTCTTTGCTAATATCATCAGTATTATTAACGTTAGTGCCTGTTTGGCTAGAGACTATTCTAGTTTTGTTATCTGTATTATTATGAATACGTGTGTTACTTTTATCAATATTAGTGATAATCACGCTATCTAGCATTAAATTGCCAACGTGTCCATCATCACTATCACTGTTGTTATTATCCGTAGAACAAACAGGATTTAAATGTCCTACATTCTCTGTTGCTGATGTTGATGTGCAAGTATGAGAATAATCACTGACACGTCCAGAATCAGATAATCGTAATAAATATTTATCATGGCCATCATTGTTTGATGTCATTGGTGGTGGAATACGAAACGCCCAACCCGTTGCATTTAATGATGAACTTAATCGATATGCTAAGGACGCTGAATCATTTGACATAAGAGAAAATGATGACTGATGAACCTGAGTTGAGGACGAAGGAGATGTATTCAAATGATGATGAAGTTGGTGATGGTGGCGGTGTAGAGGAGGAGGAGGGTGTGAATGATGATGACTATGCTCGAAATCCGTACACGTTTCTTCATTAGGATCAATTAAATCAGTTGTCGAAGATTCAAAAACACCTCCATCAGTGGATGATAAAGAATTAGACGCATCAATCAGTGGGAATTTTAATGAAGATTTAGATCTTCCAGTTTCACTGTGATGGTAGTCACTTACACTAATTGGATGCGGCTTTGAATAATTTAAAGTTGTGTCTGAATTATTACCATTAGCAACAGAGCTTGTCGGATACAAAGGATATAACCATTCAGCATCCCAACTGTTATCCTTAAATAAATGTACCAGTTCAATTATCACTTTGCCTTCTTTGTATCGTTGACTAGGTTCAAAAGCACGTTCATACTTCCAACCTAATGCTGTATCACAGCATGCACAAAATATGTCAGCTACAAAATGCAACCCGGTCAGAAGAACACGTTGTTTAGCTTCAGCGCAACGAACATTTACAGCCTAAGAGATCAAAAGGCAAAATACATGTAATAAACTTAGTTAATTTAATTTACATAATTAGGATTATCCAACAGTTTGCGTAAAAAGTTTGAGAGAGAGGGTAAGATAATTTGTGCCCTAGATTGAATGATAGTTTCTGATGATAACCTTGTTGGAACCTTACATCACCCTCGACATTTCCCAAGGAACCTCTATATGTGAAGACTTAGCAACACCAATACCTCAGTAATTTTCAATTTTTGTTTGACAGCGCAACAAACTTTATAGGCTATTGTTTTACAACGAAAGATTTAGATATCTCTAATGTAACCGAAATTTCACAGATGTAAGAGCCAAGATCCTGACTTTTCATCTAAAAGACAGTAGTTACACTCATTATTATTTAATAATACTGAGATTTTTTCCCATCTTTGTATTTTGGTTATAACTACTTCCCTGAACCTGATACATACCATTACTCTGGTCCTGACAGAAATTAAGTACCCTCTTTCAAAAAACCATTCAAATTCTATAAATGTTAAGTGTTGAGTCAGTTGAAAACCAGAAAAATAATGAACGCCTAAAACGAATATTTATTTGGTGTCCATATAATGGTTTTAAGTTGACTAATACAAATAACATTGAAACAAAGAGAAAAACCTACCCCTGCGAGGTGACATAACAGTCAGATTGAAATAATTTGGTCTACTTTAAAAGCCTTTCATTTCCAAAATATAGAGTGTTATACTTGCTTTGGCTACATCACAGTCGAAGCTAGAATACTATGTACTGACTAAATGCTATGAACTACCTGTGACAAATACGGAGAGATAAATTACACTGTTGAACAGCTGGAGGCATCAATCGAAGTAAAAGTACTGGATATATTTTCAGGTTACCAAGGGTCATAATGAAAAGACAATGAAACCAAGTCTATAGCTTGGCACAGAAATTTAAGCAGTGAAATCACACTAGTAAGGTGAAGCAGTGACCCTAAGGTTAAGACGCTTGAATTTTTGTCAACAAATTGCAAGTTCACACCGTGATTCGTCTAATTCGGTTTGAGTAACTTGGTAGCATCGCCATCTCAGACGAAGCCAAGTACATGAATTTTTACCTAATAAGTAAGTTAGATCATTTATATTCATTTGTCCAAAACTTTCTGACCCTAACACTCTTGGAATAACTATCGCTGAATGAGGCACCTAATATGACCGAGACAGATGAAAACGAAGGGAATTTGATAAGGTTACACAAACACTGGCCAACGATACACTGTTTGTAACTACAATTAGTAGAAGGCAAAAAATAGGAAAAAAGACGGTTATATAATGTCATAATATTAAGGGCTTATTTTTACGATGGTTACATTTGTCAAGCAAGTTCCTCAAGTGTTGAATCAAAGTACTGGCTTATCTATAATCAAAATCAAATAACACTCGGTCTTCACTATTTTATCTAACTTTAAAGTGTAAAGTACTATAATTAGTACAAGAATAGGAAGAAACATTCAGTCAAAGAGATTAAAAACACACCGTATAGTTACGAGAAGCGTAAAAAATGAATAATTATGAGAAACAAATAAGATGAGTACAATTGCTTTTATTGGTACTTGAATAAAACCAGGCTATACGAAGTTCAAACTGAGTCAATGGTAGACGTTCAAAAGAAAACACTATTAGTCATGTAAGTTATAGACATCCGCAACGATGGCTATGAATCCAGAAATAGTTACATGATTACCAAGTTTAATTAGTATGAAGTTGTAAACCTAAACTACAAGTTTTATGACAAGTAATCTCCAAACAAGGATCCTAATTAATCTTAACAAATTCAAAGAGTCCCATAGATGTCCTACCAAAGGGAAAAGTCTACACAAAACCGCTCGGAAACTAAACATTAATCAAATATAAACCAAAGTTGACGATCTGCATAAATGTAGTAGTGCAACTACATTGTGTATTAAAATCATTTAAACCTCTGAGTGCTGGTAACAAATACAATCTGGCTAACTGAGATTCAGAAGCAGGATATGCTTTTAGACATGGATATCATAGATTTACTTGAGATTCAAATAAATCAGACTACTTAAAGTAATTTGTGAAGTAAGTTTAGTGGTTAAGGTATTCGGCTTTCCTTCACTGGACTATCAATTTGCATTCCACATTCCCTAGTTAGGTTTACGCAGCTGAGTACTGTTACTAAGCTTCAGAATAAAAAATAATACAACCTCATCACGTCAATGCGGTTATAAGTGGAGTACATAAACAAGTACTTTGTAAACTCACTACTTTACTTAAATAGAAATGGAATATAATGTAGTACAGTCAAAGCAGTCACTAAAATTACAACATTACAATAAAAATCCTTGAGTGTTCTTCCTGTAACATCTGAGTAAGCTCAGAAAATACTAACTTATCAAACTAATCTTTGGTTATAAGGTTAAGTTAATCAACTGTTCCAATGTTTATGCCATGTTCGATGGAGTAATAGACAAAAACCTTGACTGGAACTGACTAAACCGCAGAGTATCAGTGTTTGGACTCACAGAAGAGATCTGAGCCAATTGGAGAACACGAAACGAAGCCCATAAATAAGCAAATCAAATCCCTCACTCAAGCATCAAATCACCCAGATATTTGCTAATATACAGCAATATTGCCCTACAAAAATGACGTCAAAAGTGTTTCAAAATATAAGAAGACGGCTGTTTACCTGATTAAATAGATAAGCTCGACCTTGACTTCCTTGGAAAGATTTACTTATGAGGTCGTCATGACGAGCTAAATGTGCACGACAATGAAGGCAGCTGTACGTCAAAGAATTCTTTTCAAACGGAAAGTAAGCCTGGAACTTCCCTTTGACCATATCAATGACATTTATTTCCTCACATTATGGAAAAACCAGGTTGAATAACACAAGAAAGCAGTTAGCTGGTCAACGCGAAACAAAGAATTATGAACAGGAAGATGGAGCTGAAATCCAAAGCACAAAAAAGCCGGATGTTTCCATGGGGGTGGAAAAAAAAAATAAACCCCGAAAAGACCGAAGAAGGCGGGATGTTATAACTTTACAGTTTCGTATAATTCGACGGGGAAGTAAAAAGAATTATTGTTGGGTATGTTGACAACAAATATATATCATATATTATATACCCGAAACTATTCTCACAAGCAACTTTATTTTCTTTCTTTAGTTAAGATAAATGATATCACTAGTTATTTTTCTACAGTTGCCTACATATACCTAAGCTAAATTGATTCCCATTTAAACTTGCAAACAAGTATGCATAAGCATAACTGAAGTAAATAAACAACGCAATATCCAATATTTTGGTGACAAGCTTGTATGAACCACCCACTTTCTTTGCACTATTTCAGGTTTTTCTTCGCTTTCAGAAAAGGTTATATGGACACTCGTTTGCAATATTTGAAATGAATTCGACAGTTATTTGTGAGTTTGTAGTTGTATTGGTTCTCAACCACACGATCCTTCAAGCCAGAAATACGATAAAGGAAAAGATTTACATCCAAGTTTTAATTCTTAGAGAAGGTCAGAGGTGGTATAGCTCGGCCAAGCATGCGTGGTCACTCTGTGTAAATTATTCCTTTATAAATCAAATATATCATTTTATGCTCAGTTCCACTGTGTTCCTCAGCAGTGCTAAACATTATTACGCTGACTGTCACAAAAGGACGAGTCAATGTAAACAGTGATGTGGATGTTAAGTGAGATCTTATAAATAAGGTAGTCACATAGCAAATCTACAATTCTAGGACTTGGTCTATTGTTCTAGTAGCAAGGATAAATGCGGTTAATACTCAAATAGACCATACTTCTGCAAGTTTGTGTATCTTAGGTTTAGGAAAATACATTACTGTTTCCGCAACTATTATCCCTTACAATATCAGACCGGAGGTAAACTTGTTATGATATGAAAATTATTACATTGGAAAGCTGAGAGGCAACGGGAAAACGGTCGTCAGAACTAGGCTATCTAGTTACATGAACATTAAAAATAAATGAAGCGAAAGATAAAAAAAATGAATAGAACCTTCGATGAAGGCCTATTCAAACAAGTTTTCTTATCTAAACTTCCGCAACAGGTGAAAGCAGTTCCTGTATAATTTTTACGGGTGAACGCCAAGTTTAACAAACAAGACTTTCGAATCAAACGAGGACGAGTTATTTATGCTGGACTACGCAACATCCTCTCCCAAGGCCTGAATACTTGGAAAAAACCGGTTGCAGGTTATCCTCGCTGCACTGTCGTTGAGCTGAGATTCCAGTTAGAACAGTCGTCCTTTCGCATTATGTTGTAGGATATTAGAAATTCTGTAGTAACTAACCGTCAAGCTTTTGACTTTTACTATCTTTTATCTGCTATTCAATGTCCTATGTTCTGCATTCCAAGGTCGAGATGGTTCATTGTGATGAACGTTGCTACGGCTAAGTATCACTCCACATTCATGACTAGTTCTCCGGATGAAATATTAGATCTTTTCTTTATGTCGGTATAATCCTTCTTCCTAGTGCTACTTACCGGGGGACGTTTCCTTTCTTTCCGACCTTAGGGTCACATTAGGGTGACTTTATGTCAGGCGGTCCATTCAACCACCTATTTATTCCTATGGGTTTTTTATATGGACACCATCTGAATTGCCTGGCTGTATACTATGAATACACATCCTTACCTTTTCTTGATAATGTGTATGTCAAGTTTTAAGACGTTGGTCCTCTGACTCCTACAAACTACCGTTCATCATATTACATTTAACTTAGTATTTTCCCCTTAGCAAAAAGCAGATTTGTGGTCTTGTATGAAGCACTGTAGAAGGGTTCCATGACTCAAAATATGAATCTCGCAAAGACTACTCACTCATCAAAAGTGGTGAGCTACTTATAGTGGACGGTTTTGTCGTTAGTTACCATTTCCTCTCAGTTTATAATTTCTGTGTTCACAACTTCAGATGAGACAACTTAGTTTTCAACTCCTCTTACAGGAAGTCCGCTGACCAATGGGATTTTATCCCTTTTGATGTCCATTTCTTTCACTGAGATCAAATTTATTATTGAGCTTTCGGTACGTACAAAATCATCAGTAACATGAACCCCAGTATCCTGACCACCATTACCACAGTCAATCTTTTTGATAGTGATAGGATACTCGTAGCCTCTTGGATAGGTTCTGTCTTGGTTGAGTGGCGAAAAATACTTGCCCAGTGAGAAAAGGTTTTGACCATCTCTAGTATGAATCAGCTTTTCAGATAGTACACACGTGATAGAGCTAGTCATATAGTATCTTCGTGAATAGCAAAGTAGCGATTCCACTCTCCACAAGAAGAATATGCTAAACCATTGTAAGAACCAACATAAATTGTAATATTATATAGATGAGATCATGAGTCAATTGAAGCTAGAACACCATAGAAAAACTTGAAGCACCAGATGGCCGTTACGTCCTTTTATGGGACTCCTCAGAAGCACTCAGTAACCAGTGGAGTTCAACCAGGTCTGCTGGGAGATATCAACTCACTGAAGACAATTGGTGAATGATTGCTCAACTTCGTGGATTGGTTAAAGTTAGACATTAACACTGTTGGATGACGGCCAGCTCAGTGGTCTATCGGTTTAGTGCTTGCGCGTGAGACTGGTAGGTCCTGGGTTCGAGCCTTGCGAGGCGGGATCGTGGATGCTCACTACTGCGCAGTACCAAAATAGAACGAGTTAGCTGTCCATTGCTTACAGTTTTTTTATGGTGGTCTAGCTTCAATTGACTCATGATCTCAACTATATAAAATTACTAAAATCTCCATGAAACCCCCTTCTAATAAAATGTAATGCTTAGAAAATAAAACAGGTAAAAATGAAAGAACGTCTGGCAGACTTCTAGAATAAAAGTGGTGGCGACACGCTCAGATTAACAAAACGTACTAGAAATTAAAAAAAATTTAACTCTCCGAAATGAATTAAGGAAGGATTTTAATTCAACTGATTCAAATCAAACCTGTGTTTCGATGCCACAAAAGCATCAAAGACATGTTTATTTGGAATGATTTTGAGGGTCACAGACCTTCTTCAAAAGCGAGCGATCCTGTAGACACCGAACACCTTAAGATTAATGAGGCGTACAATCCAGAATACTTGGATTTCCAGTGTACCTGTTTTGTTGAAATTTCACTAGCTAATACTATTCAAATTCAAATAGATAAGAGGGCTAAGGTATTGATCGACCTAATTATAGTAACAATACAAGCGTTCAATAAGTTACAGAAGAAGTAGTTCCACAAAAACTTTAGGCAAAAGTAAAACTTATTACGGACGAATGATAAAATTCATTTATCATATGAGGGAAAATATCTGCGTATGTCAAGAAATAACATTATATTCACTTTAAACTATGTGCCAATCTAAGTTAGACAACCATTTAAAACCTGTGGTATATTGCGGTGTCCCATACTAGGGTCGGAAGACCATCCAGTGCCTCTAAGTTCCCATTGGTAGTTTGACTTAGGTCGGTTCATAATTTCAACGAATTCCAACCATTTCTTCAACCCCATACAAACAGTATCATACCCAAAGTAGAAGAACAAGTTAATTCACTTTGCTTTAGAGATGGATGACCAAACATAAAACACTAGTTATTCAGGAAATGCTACTAAATACCTTTTCTCCTAAAACAAACATGGAGCACGCCCTAACATTAATAACAGAAAACAGGAGAAATTACTTCACAACTAAAGTACAGTGATCTAATATGACGACCGCCAAAGGATAAGTAAAACAAATACGGAACAATTATTAGAAGACTCAGCGACGTAGGAGGGTTTGTTAAAATTCAGTGTTTGTGAGCATTACAGAGAGAATAATTGCAAGTAACCCAAAAAGGCAACAAACGTGTAAAAATGCCGACAACAATAGAAGAAACGACGCATAGGAAAAATAAGTTAATGGTCAAAATGAAAACCACACATGGAAAGATTTTCTCACATGTTTGCGCAGGGACATGGCAAAATAGATTGAACAGGTGATTAATTTTTTGATCGTGAATGTTAAGGCCATTTGTAACACGCATAAAATGAAGAGATTTTTGTTCATTTTTAGTGATTTAAAGAACAGGATACTAGTAAGGTTAAACAAAGGAAATACACTGAAGGTCAGTGATGAAAAGAAAGTAAAAGCGGACTTTGTCGAAAACCAGTACACAGTCATCAAGTTTTAAACTAAAACATTGGGGGTCACTTTGTAAAGCTGTCGGCTATTTAGACAAGAAGAGAAGTCAACAGAAATCAGAAACAAAATCAAGCACGGCAAGTAACAAGGTCAAAAATATCTAAATTCCGGTGACTTCCTGACAGGTATAAGGTACTACGTCTTTGTGATATTTAAGAGTATTTGGATTATATTATAAACTAGTAATCCCAGAAACAATTCAATTTAATCAGGAAGTATTAGATGAGCACGAACGAATGTATTGTACTTGGAATTCAAAATCAAAACAGTCGTCAACACAAGAGAACCATTGGTTCATTCAAACACCACAGTCTTCTATTTCCTTAAGTTGAATGGTTATGGTGCGCTTAGCACAACCGTTTATCAAAATAGTCTTGGGAAGCCTAGAAGTTTAAGCATTGATGGTGCGTTGATAAACAGTTAGAAACTTTTTCCTAGGATTTGTACCAGTTTTCTTGGCCCAGCTGTAAGTTCGGTTGAGATCAATAATCATGCTGCTTTGTAAATATAATCCACAGCTTTAACGCACAGTTATTGTTGAGCATTTACAATCAGCTGTTAAACATCATGACTTTCAACTATGTACAGAACATTTGTATATATGCTGCGGGTATATTTTCACTAATAACAAACTAAAAATGTCACAAATTAAAGTTGTCTACTATAATAATCATACTTTTACACGTTATCAGCCTGCTCGAAAGCAGAACCTGGCGAAAAGTAAAGAAGTTGATCAGAACAAGATTTGTGGAAATAGTAGAAATCTTGATAGTTGAGTTCATTATTCGGTCTAAGCCAGACCACCATAAAAAACTGGGACCACTGGACGGCCGTTTTATTCCAACATGGGACTTCTCAGCAGCGTCCATCCACGATACCGCGCAAGGGATTCAAACCCACGACCTTTGGTCTAGCGCACGAATACTTAACCTCTAGACGAGTGAGACGGCATTCAATGATGTTAATGTCTAATTTCAACTAACTCACGATATTACGCCACCGTCCACTATCGTCTTAAGTGAGTAACTGCCTCACAACAGACGCGGTTGAACTTCAGTGGCCAGGGCTTCTCATTAGAACTCCATGATATCAACTGAAAATCAACAAACTCCACAACCCTATACTGATAATTTCCATGCACTCATTAGTGATCGGCTTCAAGATGAGATTCCTGAAGCTCTACTGATAAGCGGTTGCCAGTGGTATGGTTGACTTGGAATTTGAGATTTTCCATTTAATTAAAACAGAAAGCCGATTTAAGTAAGAAAATAAAGAGTAAAAAGGAATTAACTGTAACATTAATTTCATTAGAAAGTATCCAACGGTGTTAATATCTAACTTCAATCAATCTATGAATGGATGCGTAATTATTCATTCATTGTTTAAGGTATATTCCTGAATCAACCCGACATGGATTCAACTATATTATGGAAATCCTAAATTAATTTGATTGGTTTACGTGCATACACCTGTTACCCCTCCTCGAGGAGAATAGGCTGACCATCAGCACTCTCCATCCAACCCTGTCCTGGGCATTCCTCTCCAGTTGGTCACAGTTGCTATTCATCCTTTTCATGTCTGCTTCCGTTTCCCGACGTAGTGTGTTCTTGTGCCTTCCTCTTTAACGTTTCCATTCAGAACTCCAAGTTAGGGCTTTCTTCGTGATGCATTTTGGTGATTTCCTTAATATATGTCCTATTCACTTCCAACGTCTCTTCTTAATTTCCTCTTCATCTGGAAGCTGGTTTGCCCTCTCCCATACAACGCTTTTGTTGATGGTATCTGACCAACGGATATTGAGTATCTTGTGTAGACAACTGTTTATAAATACTTGTACCTTCTTGATGATGCTTGTAGTAGTTCTGCACATTTCAACTCCGTACAGTGGAACTATCTTGACGTTCTCATTGAAGATTCTGACTTTGATGTTTCCTGGCAGATGTCTTGAGTTCCATATGTTCTTTACTTGTAGGAATGCGACCCTTGCTTTGCCAATCCTCGCCTTTACTTCTGCATCGGATCCTCTGTGTTCATTGGTAATGCTCTCTAGGTTATGGTTTTCCTATGATGTTGATGATTTCCTTAGATAAATCATAGTGTCGCCGAAATTTCCATAATGTTTTCATGCGCACACAGTCAAACGCCTTCTCATAGTCAATGAAGTCGATATATAGCGACGAGTCTCACTCAATTGATTGTTCAATGATGATCCATAGTGTCGCGATTCGGTTTGCATACGACCGATCTTCACGGAATCCAGCCTGTTGATCTCAAAGCTGGGCATCAAGTGAGTCTTTTATCCGGTTCAGTAACACTCTGTTGAAAACCTTTCCCAGTACTGAAAGTAGTGTGATGCCACTGTGTTTCGCAGATTTGCTCAGATCTGACTTCTTTGGTATCTGGATGAGTTGTCCTTCTTTCCAGTTGGTCTTCACTTGTTCCTCCTCCTAAATCTTGCTGAATAGAGAGTGGAGCACGTTTATAGTTGCTTCTGTGTCTATCATCAGTGCTTCAGTTGGTATAAATGTCAAACCATGCTGCTTTCCTATTCTTGATTTGTCTAATGACCATCCTGATTTCTTCGGTTGTTCGTGAATTGACATCTGTAGGAAGGTGTGTGTGTGTTGTTTTTATGTCAGGTGGGGTCAACGGAGCTGGCCTATTCAAGAGTTCCTCGAAGTGTTCCATCCATCCATTACACTGTTCTTAAATCTCGGTAATTGTTTTGCCTTATTTTTCCTTGAGTGGTCTTTCTGACTTACTATATTTCCCTGCCAGGTTCTTCATCGTGATGGGGTCTATAAAAAGATTAGTTACTGTTATATCCTGGTGAAGACATAAGTACGAGTAACTCCCAGGACCTATTAATGAATTATTATTCTATATATATTCCTATTGTTTAACTATTGAGTCATTAGATTGTGTATATCTATATTAATCTTATTATGAGCTTTATTTTGATCTATGAATTATTATTATACGATTTACTGTTCTTAAATTATATTCAGTTTATTAATTATTGTATCCCACGTTCACAGCCACATTTGGCTTCATCTTGTACAAATATTATTTTCTATGTTATGGTGTGATGAGGTCTGTCTGTCTGGTATATAAATAGAGTATGTTTGAAATAAATGATTCGCATAGCAGAGGCTTCAATTGATGTTTTTGGACTCAACTGGAAGGGCTAGGCTGACAAGGGATCAATAAGGACGCTAGACTGCTCATACCGGTCGAAGTCATTGGTTAGCACAGTGCTAAGCTTAAAAAAGTCATGTTCCGATCGGTGGATAATTCACGTGATAAAAAGCCGGACATAAAATCATAGCGAATTGGCATACGGCCTATTTTTTCATAAAGTCATGACAGTTACAGTTAAGGATGTTACCAATAAACTATTTTCTTTGTGACTGACTCTTTGTTAAAACATTAATTCGTCTAAAATAACATACAAATAGATAATTGATTTCCTACCGTTTCTACAACATTAAACCAAGTTTTCTACTTAAACTTGTGACCGTATTGTAACTCCATAAATAGAATTCAGTTACTATGATTTAGTTTTTGTAGTTTGTTTTATATAGACAACCTGTTTAAATGAATTATTTGCTTATTTCAACTAAATATACATACCTACGAAAAACATTCTTTTTTCACCACAATCTCGCAAGACGGGATGTTTGACGCGCACTGTTGAGGAGTCCCACAATAGGACGAAACGACCGTTCAGTACTTGCAGGTTTTCCATAGTGATCTAGACTCAATTGACTCATACTTTTGTACAAATATATATGAAGATCTTATTACTATTTATTCAACTGCCAAATGAATTCAGAGATTTGTTTATTTAATATTAGAAGGGGTTTTGTGGACGATCAAACCATTCAACTCAGAGAATAAAGTTTTCTTCAACATCGCCATGAAGTTAGATGCTGAATACGTCTAGTTTAAATTTATTTGGGATAATGTGTTGGTTTTTGACTTAATGTTTACAGTACACTTAATGAGTACTGAGTAACACTGCAGCATCGATGATCTGATTGGGTTTTTTTTCATCTCTTAGTTTTATTGTAGTTTTGGTTTTGTTTTGGCAATTTTGTGTCTAACGTTTATAATATCGTTTATAGTTAGCTTAGTGCTAAGTACCTTACCAGATTTCTAAAGTAATCAATTTTGTGTCTAAAGTTTATAATATCGTTTATGATTAGCTTAATGCTAAGTACCTTACCAGATTTCTAAAGTAATCAACTAGCAGTCATATTCTGTAGCTTTCTGTGCGAAGTTTTTGAAATGCAGAAATAGGACATCCTCAGCTCAAACCCGTATTACTAATAGGAATGATCTTTATTGAATGAACTCTGACCTTTATTTGTCTTAAATGTAGATTAATGTTTATCAACAAAGGGGGGTTTTTGATCTCAACTATACAAAATGTGTTAGGATATAAAAGTAGAACTTACGATTTATCACTTCAGTGAATGGAATGAACATTTATTTATATAAGGATAAGCACGTGTCAATGAATGTTATTGTTAATCAAATATGAAGTTATCATCTATTATTTGTAGATAAAAATGAATTGTAATTTTAACTGAAGCTAGACCACCATGGAAAACCTGGAAGCAATGGGCAGCCAACTCGTCCTATTGTGGGACTCCTCAGCAGTGCGCATCCATGATCCAGCCTCAAGAGATTCGAACCCAGGACCTATCGATCTCGCGCGCGAGCGCCTAACCACTAGACCACTGAGCTGGCATCCAACAGTGTTAATGTCTAACTTTAACCAATCCACGAAATTGAGCAACCATTCACCATTGTCTTCAGTGAGTTGATATCTCACAAAATTACTAAAATCTTCACAAAAACCCTTTCTGATAAAACTATACCTGTAAATAATTCTAATAAGCTTAAGAATCATTGAGAATCAGACAGTACTTAAGAAAATAACGGTATTTACCATAATATTTGGTTGATTATTAAATTTCTGATACAAGGACATGATCTGTGTGGTCAATAGAATGGGGAAACATTGGACAGCCGTAACAGCGCGTATCCATGAACCTACCACCGAAGATCGAACCACGGACCTTTGGTCTCTTGGAGGAACAGCTATACAGTTTTTTCTAGTTTTAAACGGTTATTAAACCGAGATCAATCCGTGACATCAGCTATTAAATGAAAATATTTCCTGTGCTCAGTAGTGACTAGCTTTATGAGATAATTTCCGGAGTTCTAATGAGAATTCGTGACCAATGGAGCTAATCCGTGTCAGGTATAGACAGGTATCTACCCCAGACAATGGAAGATGGTCGCGCATTTTTGTGTATCGGTTGAAGCTAGACATTAACACCATTAGATGCTGTCTTGGTGATCTAGGAGTTAGGCGTTCGCGTGAGAGACCGAAGATTCTCGGTTCGAATCCGCTTAGTGAGGGATGGTGGATGCTCACTACTGAGGAGTCCCATACTAGGACGAAATGGCTGGCTAGTGCTTCCAGGTTTTCAATAGTGGTCTAACATTGATCAATTGATGATCTCGATTAAAACTTAAACCATATAGTTTTCAGACTGCAATATTTGTAATAGTTTTGTTTGGTTGATACTAATAAGTGATGAGTAATGAAATCATAGCTAAACATAGTATAAAATAGAATATTTTATATCGTCAGTTGCATTGTGTTTTACTTACACAAAATGGTTTACAGTTACAACTGATAGAAAAACAACAGTTAACTAGTGATTTAATCAAATATTTCCACAAAGAGACAACACAGAGTTAATATAAGTCTTATAAATGAAACATCTGTCAACTTATTCATTCAACTTCTTACTGAGCGTGGGAAAACAATGAATTCTATGTTGGAAAAGAAAAGAGTACAACCTTATAACGGAACCAGGTGATAAATATGTATAAAAAGAGTAATCTCTTGATGTCAGCGAATAAACACAATAAGAATATTTAGTCCCATTTCGTATTCCCAATATTTGTCGTCAGGGTCTACCAAGATGTAAGATAGAGAAACTTTCATAGTTGAAATCATGAGTCAATTGAAGCTAGATCACCATGGAAAACCTGGAAGCACTGGACGGCCGTTTCGACATTAACACCGTTGGATGCCGGCTCAGTGGTCTATCGGTTAAGTGCTCAGGCACGAGACTGGTATACATTTTGTTTACAAAATATAAGTTAGCTAAATGGTTCTGTTCTAAGATTATACACAAACTCAGTATTTACTTTTCAGAGTATCTTCTGAATACTCATTAATTTATACAGATTTAAAACCAAATACAGGATTTTAATAGTTGAATTCATGAGTCAATCTAAGCTAGAACACCATAGAAAACCTGGAAAAACTGGGTGGCCGTTTCGTCCTAGTATGAGACTCCTCAGAAGTATGTATCCACGATCCCATTCGTGGGATTCGAATCCAGGACCTTCAATCTTGCGCGCGATTTTTTGATTTATACTCAATCGTAAACTTTATTTTGCTGTTACAGTTTCTATCTGAATCCCAAAAACATAGCAAACTTGATTACATTTGAAACTGGAACATACTACTTCTAAGTGGGATCCTTCAAGTTTTGAATCACTTCACTATTCTTAATGAAGAATAGAAAGTGTATTTACTATATTTCATAACTACCACACATTCTAAAGTACCAAGGTATTTCAAGTAATGAATTTATAGAAATACTTTCTAGGTATTCTAGATAAAACTTAATTATGTAGGAGAAGTGTTAAATAACATATATGTAGAATACAAAGTTATAAATCGTGGTCAAAAAACCATTAGTCCAATATACATGTATGTGAGAAGATTAGAAGTAGAAAATTGAAAAAAATAAATAGTAGATTTAAGTGACTAAGTAAGGTCAACATGAGAATAATAATAATAATATGGTCGCTCAATAATGTGGATTGTTTGAAAATAGATATTTACAATATTGAATCGCGATTTATTAGTCTGAAAGTTAAGTTTCCGCGTGCTATATTGTGGATGCACATTGTTGAGGAGCCCATATTGGAACGAAACAGGTGTCTAGTGCTTTGAGGTTTTCAATAGTGGTCTAACTTAGATCAGTTCGTGATTTCAATTAAATTTAACTAATTCCATAACACCATATGCTACTACTACATGTTTACTATAGTTACTGAAAACTAAAGTAACAATATTACTTATTCAGTTCTCGATATAAATTAATTGTATTCATGTTAATACTAAAGCCTTCTGACAAAATGAATTTCCTAAATGTTTATTATGAAACTATGACTTGTGATATTGACGAAGATAAACTTAAAAGGCATTTCATTTATGGTACAACGTAGGAACTGTATAAAACCACACATTAAAGTCATTTTAAACTTTAGACTGTTCTATAAGCAAAAATGGATAGTGGCTAGCATTGCAATCCAGGATACGTGTCTCGTCCTATTTGGGACTCATCAACTGGATGTACCTGCATCTCAAAGTTGATGTTCATTCTGAGACTCAAACCTAGTACCGTTCGGTTCAAACGCCATCGCGTTATCCACTCAGCTACTGAGTCCTGATATCCACTTGCTTGTATAATGGGGTGAAGTTTAAATTCACTTAGTATTGTTTGTTTGAATCTTCCCATTGATGTTTAAGATTGCAGCTGGTCAGTCTCTTATTGGTATATGTGCATACTGTGCGTATTACCTCGATATTAGCCTTAATTCACAAGCGTTGTAAGCAAAGATGAACATCATAGGTGAACATCAACTCTGAGATGCAGGTACATCCAGCTGACGAGTCCCGAATAGGACGAAACGTGCGTCCATCTAGATTCCACTGCTAGCCACTATGCATCTTTGTTCATAATGCTTGTGAGTTAAGGCTATATCGAGGCAATACGCACACTGTGCACTAATGCCAATAAGAGATTGACCAGTTGCAATCCTAAACATCAATGAGAAGATTCAAACAAGTAATACTAAGTGAAGATCATTATTACTTTATGATTCAAATAAATCACGATTAATAAATGATTCATATTGAATAGCTAATTCATCAAAATTATAATTCAATTAAAGATCGCTTATTCAATCATTTAAAGGTGTGAAAACATGAATGAATGATCGGATCATTCATTTTGTTGATCCAATTCCTTTCCTTAAATAAACAATTTAATCTTTAAATGTTATTTATTTGTTGTATCTTCCCATTGTTATTTAAAGATTGTCATTGATCAATCTCTTATTGGCATATATATGTATCTTGTCCCATATAGAACAAAACTTACTACTTACGCCTGTTACCCCTCGTGGAGGAGCATGGGCCGATAGAACAAAACACTTATCCTATATTTCACTGCTAGCCATGATCCATCTTTAGTTCATTTCTTTGTTATTTTTTTGTTTTGTTTTTCTTTTCTTTTTTTTGTGCTTTTCATAGAAAATCAATGAAGTGTGCAAGGGAATAGAGAGAATAGGGGGAAAAAGTTTTCATTATCTAATTATGTTTTGTTTATCTAGAATGTTAAACATTAATCTTAGTCTATGCGTGTGTGTGTGTGTGTGTGTTTCTTTAATGGATGTGATGTGTTTCAATGATTGGTAATACTGAAAAATAAATAGAATTACACAGCAGGGAGTTTTGAATTTGGGTACCTGTTAATTTGGGTTTATGATTTAAGTTAAGTGTGTATGTATAAGATGGATAATGGTTAATAATGGAATCAAGGATGCACGTTTTATCTTATTCATTATGTATGTCTATTAAACTTTTTTAAGTGATTTGTCATGATTAATTGGTCCAAATAAAAAAATAAAGAAGAAGAACTTGACAATCTTGTAAATTTGGAAGCACTGGACGCGAGACTGGTAGGTCCTGGGTTCGAATCTCGTGAAGCGGGATAATGGATGTGCACCGACACTGAGGAGTCGTACAATAGGATGAAACGGCTGTTCAGTGCTTCGAGGTTTTTCATGGTGGTCTAGCTTCAATTGACTTATGATTTGAACTATGAAAATACTGAAATCTCCACAAAACCCCTTTCTGATTATAATCTTGTAAATTACTAATATAGAGAACTGCATCATAGTCATTGCTCATTTTATAATAGTCTTTAGAAGTACATTTTATGATGATAACTTATTTAGAGTCAATATAGAAAGAATTATGGATAAATGTATTTGAATAACATTGCATGAACTGTTCTCATTGTTCATTAACCTGAAAACTTGTAGTGCAATGCTTCGTTAATCTTTCATTTCGATAACTCTTATAATACAAATCTTAACAGTGCATGAAGTCAGTAGGTAAAGAGAAGCTGCAACTACAGTTGATTATCAGATAACTCAGGCCACAAAGTTACAAGCACATGAGTAAGTATCAGCGAGCAAGCGCAAGCAAATACATAGGCAAATTTATAGTCAAATTGTATAACGGCGCAGCAAGACGAAGCAAAGCTAATAATAGGATTTGTGTGCATACATATATGGGGGGAGGATGGATCATCGGATGATATTTAAGCAATCAACGTTTTGGCTAGAGTCTGTCATGTGCTATAGTGATCATAACAGTAAAAAGAAATTTGTAAATTGTTACTATCCAAATGATAATGTCTGTTAAATTAATGTAAGGGCTTAACCAAAATTAACCATAATCGAAATCGGGTGTAGGATAGCTGTTATAATTTTATCATAAAACGTTGTGATTGAAGTAAAATCATAGCCAGATTAACAGTTGAGTTTCATGACTAAAAAACTAAACCATTTGGATGATAAATTGATTTGGTATTGCTTGTTTAAATATTCCCATTGATGTTTGGAATTGCAATGGATTAGTCTCTTATTGACATATATGCATCCTATGTGGACTGTCTCGATATTGTTTTACGTCACAAAGATTATAAGCAAGTATGAATAGTGAATAACAGTGGAATCTAGGAGGCGCGTTTTGTCCATCTTACAAGTCCCAATTGGGACGAAACGTGCGTCCTGGATTCCACTGCTATCCACCATTCATATTTTGTGGAAATTTTAGTAATTTTATATAGTTGAAATCATGAGTCGTCCAATGCTTCCAGGTTTTCCATGGTGGTCTAGCTTCAATTGACTGATGATTTCAACTATATAAAATTACTAAAATCTCTACAAAACCCCCTTCTAGTGTTAAGTAACGTCGGATTACTGTTTTCCTGAAAAATTGGGCGTCACATAGAACGCGCGCGCGAGAGAGAACTCAGCTTTGGGATAAATTTTTGTCATTTAAATAATCATTATCCTATTATCCATGTTTACATCTCCTAATCTAACATATTTAGCTACTGTTAAGCATGAAACCGTCATTAGTGTAATTATTACAATCATGAATATTTTTTATCTACCTATTGGACTGTAGTTAAGTGTTACAGGGTGTAGTGTACACAGTTATAACCCAGTAAATATATAAGAATCTATCAATGAACATATTTTGGTCACATTTGGGAAATACACCAATTTACATTTATCATTTATTATCCCTAATGACTAATTATCAAAATCACAAAATTGGCTACATAAGTTGTGTTATTACATTCTGTAACAATGATATAGTATCTAAATTAATCTAGTTTCATGTATCGAACCACTTGACAAAGGCTGACCGATTAAATGAATTCTGTTAACCAACGTATATACAAATATAGTCATATTGTTTCATATTATTATTGTAATCAGGTTCAATGATGATCTTATTGAAACAATGTTTCGTTTCGATCAACATCAGTCTAAAGATAATTTAGATAGTTAAGATCATGAATCAATTGAAGCTAGACCACCATGAAAAACGTAGAAGCACTGGACGGCCGTTTCGTCCTATTATGAGACTTCTCAGCAGTGCACATCCTGGATTCGAATCTCGTGAGGCGGGATCGTGGATGAGCACTGCTGAGGAGTCCCATCATAGGACGAAACAGCCGTCCAGTGCTTGCAAGTTTCCCATGGTAGTCTAGCTTCAATTGATTCAATGATCTCAACTATTTAAATTATAATATCCATAAAACCCCTTTTGATAATAATTTAGATAAAACGGAATAAATATTGATAACCATTGCTCTTAAAGAGAACAAGTTCATAGTTGTTCATTTTGAAGTTAATTTTCATTGCAAATCTATATGAGTTGATATATCATAAGTAATTTGGGAGGATTGTGTAAAACTTGTTAAGTAATAACTATTATTCAAGGTTGGTTATCTAAGTTCTATGGAATGTTTGTAAAGATGTATATCTTTAATTAGTTGGACATTCAGATCACTGAATAGTGGAGTTAAATGTTCATTTATTTTGCTACTACCACAAGGTTGTAGATGACGTTGAGTCTCGATTGACTATGATCACCACTACAATAAGATTACGCGCCCAAAAACGACTTGGTTCCTTCGATACGTCGTAAACCAGAAGGCTGTAATTGGTTCAAATAAGGTATATTTATTCTCAATCTCGTAGTATCGAATGAATACCTAGACGCGCTAAAGAATACAGACATGAAGAGCAGAGCGTAAGAATGTTCGAACTAACAAGATGGACAACGGAACGAAAAGTGATTTTTATACAGTTAAACAACAACGAGTATAGTAAAACAATCACTGGTACAATTGGTTATAATAATTGTTTCCATTATGCCAATCGCGTTCTCGTCGAGAAAATTAGGTCACTACAATGTCATACAGTTTTAGTCTCGATCTTACATGATTTCTTAGTTACATACTGTTGAAAAATATTAAAGTATGATTAGATAGTTGTCCTTTGTTTAATGACATTTACTGGTTTTCCATCTGACACCTAACTGTGACGAAGATTAACTTTAGATTAGTATTTCATATAGTCTATCTTCACCGACTACCCCGACGTGCAATGCTTTATGGCGTAGAAGTAGGTTGGAAGAAAGCTAGGGGCGGCCAGACCAAAAAGTAGCACAAATCCATGAAGTCACTGACAATTGGACTGAGCCATATTGGTAGGTGTAGACTACCTGGTTGGGATTCGCGAGATGATAGCAACCGATGGTTAGAGATCTTGAATAACATGGCTCAAAATTGTTTGCAACGGCGAAGGTGCATCCACTCTTTGTGTTGTGCCAAATTCTAATCTTCTGAATTCTTCATGTCATCATCTTTTTTCTCTTTCCAAATTTATTTCATTGGATTATACTCCTTCAATAACATCTTCAAACCCTAATCTTTCACATAATGCTTATACTCTTACTACTTCTACCACTATGGGATTTGAATCGACAACTGCATCTCTGTGGTGATGTGGTATGGCAACTCGAACTGATGTACGTACGTACGTACGAAGTTCTACGTTGTGACTGACTGACTGAGTTCATAAATCATAAAGTTATCTACAATATACAGATAATAATAAGAAAAACTTTGGATGAGTTATCATTCTGCAGATACGTTTAATCCTCAATAAAAGGGTCTAATATGATGAATATAGAAGGTCTGATTACTAAATGGTTTCTATGAAATGATCTATCAATATTATAATGAATGTATAATTTCTAGAAAATTCTGTTAAGTTGTTCTTTCACTTCTTCTTTCCTCGTTTTTTGTGCATGATCTGCCATCTGCCACAGAAAATACTTTTGTGAAATATGCGGACGATCTCACTGTATGTATGCCGATTTCTACCTCTTTACATCCCATAAAAATGAATGAGTTTTTGTCTCGTATTGAATGGTGGTCTGTTGTTAATGGTATCATACTTAATCCGTCTAAATATCAAGTTGTTAACTTTAACCTGAGACATAAACAGCATCTAAATACCATGTTACACTCCCACAATGTTGGTGCCATTGGAGACTCGTTGATAAATACGGTGTCGAAAGTCAATTAACTTGATGTCATCTTTTCCGCTGATCTCTTTTTGTCTTCTCATGTTTTACTGCTATTGATCACTCAGGATACTAGAGACAATGTACACCATTGGTTTGGAATGAGGGTTTTCCAACTCCCCTAGGTGGACACTCCGTGTCCACCAATCCGTTTAAAGCGCCGGAAATTCTCTTTTCGTCTTCTCGATTTCGTAAACAACAATAATGCCACGAGGAAGCAGTGAGTAGGACTTCCCTGGGAGAGGCTATATACGCGTGGCCGTGTGAGAGCATTTCGAGAGGGAGGGAGCCCCCCCTCTCCGAGAGTGGGGAGGGGCAAACGCTTCATTTGCAAAATATCAGTCAATCGTCACAGGCTTCATTGTTCTTTCATTTCTACACCAATCACTCTCTGTTTTCATTCTCTTCTCTTAGATTTTCTCAACCTTCTACTGCCAGGTATTCCATTTTCGGTTGATGATACATACTACTTATATCTATCGACATCAGTAGTACACACCACAATATCACTCTTTTCAATTTAAGAATAACACATTATATAGTTGAGATCGTGGGTCAATTGAAGCTAGACCGCCATGGAAAACCTGGTTGGCCATTTGTCCTATTGTGGGACTCCTCAGCAGTGCGCATCCATGATCCCGCCTTGCGAGATTCGAACCCAGTACCTACCATTAAAATCTCCACCAAACCCCCTTCTGACAAAGAACAATACTTAAAACTCATTTCAAAATGTATTGAATATAGATATATAAATATTAAAAAATATAGGTTTATACTGTACAGAAATAGAGTTGATCATTGTTCCATAAATTGATTACCATGGTCTCCATAATCCATCATTCTCTTCTGATAATGATAATGAATTATATGATGATGTAGATAATGATGTTTCATCATTACAGTTATTCGGAGAAATTAGATTTGACATGAACTTTTCAGTTTTCTTTAATTGAATCAATAAATCTTGTGATTGTTCATATTGAATAGATGTATAATGTGAATGACTATAGTCAGGTATAAAGTTTACAGATTCAGAGAAATCATTGACTGGAGTTTGTCCCGATGGGAATGACGAGGATGATGATGATGATGGTGATGATGTTGATGATGAATGGATGGTGTTCAACTTATTACTTAATATATGTGACATTGTAAACTGTTTGGAATGAATCCATTCATTGGTAATATTAGAAAGATAATTTTGATTAACTTTATTGATAGTTGAAGATGTTATAGATTCATTGGTTCTTTGTTGATCTTCTAAATGTTTTTGAATGATACTTTTAAAGGCAGTTTCACAAGAAAGATAACCATAATAGAACATTCGGACATTGTCAACTTGTTGAGACTCTTGAAATATAGTTTGACATTTGTCTGATTGAAAATCTGAAAATGGAAGAAGAAGAAAAGAGTTTGATAATAGAATTTATGGGTTTGTGTCCCAATGAATATATATGACGTGATGATGCCGCCAATTAGAATACAGTGAATTATCGACCGGATCAATGACACTGTAGATGGCGTCGAGTTGCGTTTGACTATGATCACCACTACAATAAGATTACGCACCAGAAAACGACTTGGTCCCTTTGATAACTCGCAAACCAGAGGACTGTAATTGGTCTAGATGGAGTATATTTATTGGCGATCTCGTGGTATCGAAAGAGTACCGAGATGTGCCAAAGATCACAGGCAAAATGGCAGAGCGTAAGAATGTTCGAACCAAACAAGGCGTACGACCGAACGAAAAGTGACTTTGATACAGCTAAACAACAACGAGTACGATAAAACAATCACTGGTACAATTGGCTATAATAATAATTGTTTCCATTACACCAATCGCGTTCTCGTCAAGAAAAGCAGGTCACTACAACACATAAAACCCATACGATCAGTCTTGAGACTCTATCGGTCCTGCTTCCCCCGTAGTCCTATCTGTTAAGTCCAGAACGTCAATAACAGCTTCTGAGATATGAACCGTATATTTCAGACATACTGGGTTTATATACAAACCAAACAAACCATATCGTACCATAAAATAGAAAATAAAATTTGTACAAGGTTTAGTCAAATGTGGCTGTGAATATGGAAGACAGTAATTGATAGACTGGACATAACTCAAGAATGGTAAATTGTATAATAATAGTCTATGGGTCGAAATAAAGCTTATAATAAGTGGAACACGAATATGACTAATGCATAGCATTATTCCAGAAGTCGATTCCAACAGTTACCATTCACTATTCTCATCGGGATAAAACAAAATGAAATAGGAAAAACTCCTAAACTATTAATAGAAGATGATCGTGCAACAACGTGAATTGGTTAAAAGTGGACATTAACACCATTGGATCCCGGCTTACTGGTCTAGAAGGTAAGCGTTCGCTTGCGAGACCTGAGGTCCTGGGTTCGATTCTCGAGTACGAGCTCGTAGACGCACACTGCTGAGGAGCCCCATGCTTGGACGAAATGGGCGTCCAGCGCTTAGAAGTTTTTAATAGTGGTCTAACATTGATCAGTTTACGGTTTCAACAAAATTCAACAATCTCCACAACCCGAAATTGTAAAATAATAATTTATCAGAAGGGGTTTTGGAGAGATTTTAGTAATTTTATAGAGTTGAGATCATGAGTCAATTGAAGCTAGACCACCAAGGAAAACCTGAAAGCACTGGACGGCCGTTTCGTCCTATTATGGGACTCCTCAGCAGTGCGAATCTCACTGATGACATTGGCGAATGGTTGCTCAATTTCGTGGATTGGTTGAAGTTAGACATTACCATAGTTGGATCCCGGCTCAGTGGTCTATCAGTTAAGTGCTCTGGCGCGAGACAGGTACGTCCTGGGTTGGAATCTCACGATGCGGGATCAAGGGTGCGCACTGCTGACGAGTCCTAGAATGGGACGAAACGACCGTCCAGTGCTTCCAGATTTTCCATGGTGATCTAGCTTCAGTTGACTCATGATCTCAACTCTATAAAATAATAATTTGTATTCAAAAATGTGATTATATTTCTGTTCAGAACAGTAAGACAACTTGATAGTATTCTTTTTTGATACTATAAGACAAATTGTCAGCAATTTATTGAGTTCTATAGAACTACATTCATACATTTAAACTTTGACCTAAGCTTTTCCATTAGGGTTTGGAAAATCCTAATTCAATTTGACTGCTAATTGAATATCAATAATTCGAATAATGATTATTCTGGTAGATGATGTCATGAACTAACAGTTTGTAAAATAAGTGTTGAAATGGTATTAGTGAGTATTCTTTATGAAGACTGTGATGATAGTCGTTGCAAAAAAATAGCACAAATCAAAGACGTGTATTTCGACAATATCAGTTTCATTTTCTTCACTTGGTATTGTTTGCTTGAATCTTCTCACTATTGTTTAAGACTGAGATTGATCAGTCTCTTGTTGGCATATATGCATCCTATGTGGACTGCCTTGAGTTTGCTTGAAGTCACAAGCTTTGTAAGCAATGATGAATGGTGGTTAGCACTGGAATTCAGTTTGACGCGCTTTTCGTCCTATTTGGGACTGGTCAGCTGGATGAACCTGCATCTCAGAGTTGATGTTCACTCTGGGACTCGAACCCAGTACCGTTCTCTTCAAACTCCATCGCGTTATCCACTGATCTACTGAGTCCTGATAGCCACCTACTTGTGCAATGGGGTAATGTTTAATTCACTTGCTATTATTTGCTTCCATCTTCCCATTGCTGTTTAGGTCTGGTGTTATTGTTACTAGACATAGACATATATGAACAATTCATGAATAATCACAAAACTTATCTTAGATTTATGATAAACGTTATCATGCAGTCCATTTGTTTTTATTTAAGGCTATCAATAATAACAGGTACAAAGATTAGCAACTAATTTTGTTGAACTGACCCTTAATTCTTTTTATCCACTTTACAGATACCTAATTAAACAAGATGCTTTCGATTTATCCTTATCACCTGTTAGTCCATAACGAATACCACCTACAGAGTACGTCATATATATATATATATATATATATATATATTCTTTTTAGGTAACCTATTTCGTAGCGAATCGCATTGAAGACTTATCAAGTTTTCAAGACTCTTAAAGTGTTAAGTATACACTAGAAAAATAAACAATCCGACTTTTTAAATTCACTTAGCATTGTTTGTTTGAATCTTTCGACTGTTACTTAAGACTGTAATTGATCAGTCTCTTGTTGGCATATGTGCCTACGTGCGTATTGCCTCGATATAGCCTTAATTAACAAGCATTATAAGCAAAGATGGATAGTGGTTAGCAATGGAATCCAGTTTGACACGCGTTTCATCCTATTTGAGACTCGTCAGCTGGATGTACCTACATCTCGGAGTTGTTGTTCACTCTGGGATTCGAACTCAGTACAGTTAACTTCAAACGCCATCGCGTTATTCACTCAGCTACTGAGTTCTGATAGCCACTTGCTTGTATAATGGGGTGAAGATTAACTTCACTTGATATTGTTTACTTGTATCTTCCCATTGTTACTTAGGATTGCAGTTGATCAGTCTCTTATTGGTATACGTGCATATTGTAAGTATTACCTCGATATAGCCTTAATTCAAAGGCATTATAAGCAAAGATGGATAGTGGTTAGCAATGGAATCCAGTTGGATACGCGTTTCGTCCCATTTGAGACTCGTCAGCTGGATGTACCTGCAATCGATCAGTCTTTTTTTTTTAGAAAATGTAAGTATCAAAGTAAATAAATTCACTTGCAAAAATAGTTTTATTACAAATACTTACTATTTGTTAAATCTTTTATGAATTTCACTGTCATATCCAAAATATCAGCTTTCTCTAATTTATTAGACTGTTAGAATAAAAGATCATATGAAAGTAATATAGAATGGTGTCAATGTAAAATAAGCAAACAAATGAATGAAAATATTTTTTAGTAATTGAATTCACGAGTTGATCTAAGTTAGACCACCATTGAATACATGGAATCATTGGATGACTGTTTCGTTATAGTATGGGACTCGTCATCAGTGCATATCTACGACTTTGTATACTAGAATCAAGACTAGAAACTTCAGTCTTACACGTGAACGCTCAACCTCTAGATAACTGAACCGATATCCAACGATGTTAATGTCTAACTGTAATTGATTCATGGTCTTGTATATCTCTTCATCTATTGTCTAATGTAGATAAGTTTCTCACACCCAACATGAATTGAACTTCACTGGTCACGACTTTCAATAGTTGTTTAACTTAGATGGATTCATAAATTTAACCATTAAAATATTTTTAATGTTAAAATGCAACTGTATGTAATGGTTATTCTGATGTTACTTTATATTTTGAGTCTATTCATCAACTCATAAATTGTACAACAAATAGTATCGATATATTGAATTAAAGAATAGTCATTGAATCATTTGAAAAACACTTTGAAGATATATTTCATTTTGATAGAGTTCTGTTCTCTGAGCTGGATGGTTTGGTCGTGAAGCTTTCATCGCCCAGCTCAGAGAACAAAACTCTATTAATATCATCCACCTGAGCTACAAATCTCCCCTCATCTCAATATATTTCATTGCTTACTCAGATAATACACGACATTTAACACGTTCTTTTTTTCCTTCTATTTATTAAGATCTATTATTCAATCGTAAATACATATTCATATGATTTAAAACTATTGTTTAACACCTGGAAGCTCTAGATGGCCGTTTCGTCCTATTGTAGGACTCCTCAGCAGTGCCCATCCACGATCCCGCCTCGTGAGATTCCAGGTTTTCCATGGTAATCTAGCTTCAATTAACTCATGATTTCAATTATATAAAATTACTAAAATCTCCACAAAAAACCCTCCTTCTAATATTCACAATTGATTGATCACTGCGTAGTGATCAATGTCATGCGTGTCAAGTCCTTCTTAGTGCTGGTCGAATGCTATCGATCAAGTTGCAATGTGGCCACTAGTCTAGGTGGCTCGACACTGCGTGCACTATGCACTATGTCTCTGGCTGTGAAGCTGAGTGACACGGGATCGAATCCGTCAGGGAGCACCAGTTCCCTCAAGATTACAGGTACACCTTGCTGACGAGTGCCAAGTAGCATGAAACCCAGGTCCAGGGTTTCCTGTTGACCACCTCCAACCACCATCTTACCCCCCCCCTTCTAATATTGTTTAACCTATTATATACATAAAAGTATTCAAACAATGTAATTTATAATTTCTTAACACACAGCATGATACTTATGAAATTCAATAACAGACACAATGTTCACTTGATTAACACAATTAAATATGCACCCGTTTGAATTAGGATGACAAAATAAAGGAATCCGTCAATTAATTAACTAGTAAGTGGAAAAAAAGGGAAGAAGAGAAACCCCCTCCCCCCCAAAAAAAATTGGGACAACTAAACTTACATGTTTAATTCTAGGCTCTATAATCAATCTTCTTAATTCTTCTAAAGCATGATTAATTCGTTGACGTCTACGTTTCTCTACTAAAGGTTTATTACGCTAATTGAATGAAAAAAGTTGAATAGTAAACAAATAATTATGATTGATTTTAATTAAGAAAGAGGTAGCAACATCATATTATTATACTTAAAGTGTTATATGTGACAAATCATTAAGTGTTCCAAGTGTATCAATAAATTAAACCTAATCTATAGTTTCATTGACTTGGTGTTGTTTTACTTGTATCTTCCCATTGTTATTTAGAACTACAATTGATCAGTCTCTTGCTGACTTGTGACGTCAAGCGATATTGAGGTAGTCCGCATAGGATGTACGTATGACAACAAGAGACTGATCGATTGCAGTTCTAAAGAACAATGGGAAGATAATAGTGAATTTAAACTTCACCCCATTACACAAGCAGATGGCTATTAGGACTCAGTAGCTGAGTGGATCACGTGATGATGTTTGAAGCGAAAGGTAATGGGTTCGAGTCCCAGAGTGAACATCAACTCTGAGATGCAGGTACATCCATCTGATGAATCCCAGATAGGATGAAACGCTCGTCAAACTGAATTCCACTGCTAGCTGCTATCCATCTTTGCTTACCATGCTTGTGAATTTAGGCTATATCGAGGCAATACTCACAGTATGCACATATGCTAATGAGAGTGACCAGTTGCAGTCCTAAGTAACAATGGGAAGATCCAAACAAACAATACTAAGTAAATTTCTTATCCGTAAGCGTTTAGAATCCATAGGTATATTGTGTGTTCATATCTATCTATCTATCTATCTATCTATCTACAAAATTAATCAGTTATGAGTATTATTCCACTAGGTTGTCCAAGCAAAATACTCAACATTCACTGACTGGATACTATCAGCAACAGCGTTTTATGGGAGACGACAAACCAGCTTCCAGATGAAGAGGAAATTAGGAAAACACGTATGAAGTGGATAGGACATACATTAAGGAAATCATCAAACTGCATCACGAGATAAGCCCTAACTTGGAATCCGGAAGGAAAGAGGAAAAGAGGAAGGCCAAAGAACACAATACGTCGGCAAATAGAAGCAGATATGAAAAGGATGAATGTTAACTGAAAAGAACTGGAAAGGATTGCCCAGGACAGGGTTGGACGAAGAATGCTGGTGTGCAGCCTATGCTCCTCCACGAGGGGTAACAGGTGGAAGTAAGTAATCATTCCATTTAGTCACTGAATTGAAATAAAACAATTCATTCATTACATTTAGAAACAATTTAATGAAGCTTCTAACTTTGATTACTGATTGTATAGTACTTCATAATTTTATTGTTCGTGTCAATTTTTTCTCAAAACTATCCCTAAAATAATTATTACACTACTATGTTTATAAATAAAACAACATATGTCATCCTTAAAAGTATACTATTTTAAATTCACTTCACTCCGCCTGTAGTTCCTCCGGGGGCTACTGCCGGTCCCAAGCCCGGATAAAGGAGGAGGGTTGGGCATGGGGTTAGAGACCCCATCCCGTAGAAAACTAACTCGCTAAAAACGCTTACCAGAAAATATTATTCATATTGTTTACTTGAATCTTCCCATCGTTACTTAGGATTGCAGTTGATCAGTCTCTTATTTGCATATGTGCATACTGTGTGGATTACCTCGAGATTGCCTTAATTCACAAGCATTATAAACAAAGATGAATGGTGGTTATCAGTGGAATCCAGTTGGACGCACGTTTCGTCCCATTTATGACTCGTCAGGTACACCCAGATGACGAATCCTGGATAGGACTATTTGTTGTTGTTGTTGTTTTTTTTACCGTAGAATAATAATCATAGATATACATATCCCCATCAGAAACATATTCTACAGTGTCTTTCATCTACTTATGAACTTCCTTCTTTTGAAATCCATCAAAAAAAGAAGCACATTGACTATTCATGCTAAAGTTAAATTCAAAGGTCAGACTATACTACAAGTAAATATGTTGTTTAAAACATTAGAAAACATTTTTGTTATTCATATGAGAAAGTTATTAGTTATATAATATACCCTTATGGGCCAGGGTAATTTTGCAAATTGGTTTTCAGGAGAACCAGAAACCATCCAGACTTTCAAGTGACAACCCAAACAGTACAGCTTGATCCCGTTTAACAAGAGAACCAAACACTACCCAGGCTTAACCCGAATACTACAGCTCAATCCTGCCCAACAGGAGAACCAGACAATATATGAGCTACAACGCTACAATCTGAACAATACAGTTCAATCCTGTGGCTCAACCATACAGATACCAAGCACCATGGTGGACCAATTCATATGAGAAAGCTATACTTTATAGGCATTGTAGGCATTAAAAGTATTATTATTATTATTATTATTATTATCAGAAGGGGTTTTGTGGAGATTTAGTATTTTCATAGTTGAAAGCGTGAGTCAACTGAAGCTAGACCACCATGGAAAACTTGGAAGCACTGGACAGCCGTTTTATCCTTTTGTGGGACTCCTCAGTTTCAGTGAGCATCCACGACCTCGCCTCACGAGATTCAAACCCAAGACCTACCAGTCTCGTGCCAGAGCACTTAACCGAAACGGCCGTCCAGTGCTTCCAGGTTTTCGCTAGTGGTCTAGCTTCAATTGACTCACGCTTTCAACTATTAAAAGTATTACTTATCATGTGATTATATCAATCATAGATATTATGACTTATTATTAAAAGTAATACAATGAGGAAGTATTGATTCTTATATTCACTTACCTTTTTCCAACTTGTTTGAGTTCCATTAAAGTTAGAATTAAATTGAATAGTATTGGAGATATCCATTTCATCAGGTATCATTGAATGTTGTATTGTATTATTAGTATATGGAGTTGATGTATACATTCTATTGTAATAATAAACTTTCCTATTTGAATAAAATAGACTAATTATATAATCATTTATTTATGAAGTTAACCACTGGATGGGTTGGTGTGGGGGAGTGGAGTGAGAGATAGGATCTATAATTGATTGTTAATTGATTACTGATTGGCTTCCTTAAAGAATATTGAAAAAAAAGCACAACAACAACATATTTTTGTAACCTGATCCCTTTCTTGTTCTACATTATCGACACATGTAAGAGATGACTGAAATGCCTAGTCATGTCTACATGCACATATACACACATGTACACATATTTTCTCACATGATGAAATTGTGCCAGTTTATAAAAAAAATTATTCCCTCAATTTGATTTGTTAAATTAGAAGACAATGATAATGGGTTATTAGAAATAATGTTGAATGTTACATTTTTTGGGGGATAAGATAAGATGGGTCTTATTAGTTAATCAATTGAAATAGAAGCTCACTAAAGATCACTGCAAAGTAGAGAAGGGAAGAGAGATTTGTATTTGGTGTTCTGCCCTTGTTTACAGTTCCTTTTTATGGGATCATAATAATGACCGCACATATAGTTGATATGTTCTATCGGTTAAGTGCTCTGGCGCGAGACTGATAGGTCCTGGGTTCGAATCTCGCGAGACGGGATCGTGGATCGTCCCGTAATAGGACGAAACAACCGTCCAGCGCTTCCAGGTTTTCCATGGTGGTTTAGCATCAATTGATTCATGATTTCAACTATGAAAATACTGAAATCTCCACAAAACTCATTCTGACTTATAATTGAATTTAAAACCCTTGATCTCACCATGAACATGATAATTTATGACCAGTGGTCATTAATTTATTTCTGAGCTTGTAAACTTCAGTAGTTATTGTTTCATAAATTTCGCTGAAGTATGAAAAATAAAAACTAATGAACTTTAACTCAATAACTGAAAGGTGTTGTGTTGATCAAAGGGCCAGAATTGTCATTAGTTTACGGTTGTAATGGAATTATGACCGTTTGCTTTTATGGTGCTTTGAGCAAATATAAAAATCAGAAAGGGGTTCTCTGGAGATTTTAGTAATTTAATAAATGAATTCATGAGTCAATTAAAGCTAGACCAACATGGAAAACCTGAATTGATTGAAGGTAGACATTAACACAGTTGGATGCCGGCTCAGTGGTCTATCGGTTAAGTGTTCGCGCACGAGACTGATAGGTCCTGGGTTGGAATCTCTTGAGGCGGGATCGTGGATGCGCACTACTGAGGAGTCTCACAATAAGGCGAAGTGGCCGTTCAATGCTCCTAGGTTTTCCATGGTGGTCTAGCTTTAATTGACTAATGAATCTAACTATTAAATTACTAGAATCTCCATAAACTCCTTTCTGATAAAGAATGAATGATATTTTCACAGTTGAAATCATGAATCAATTGAAGCTAGACCACCATCGAAAACCTGGAAGCACTGGACGGCCGTTTCGTCCTATTATGGGACTCCTCAGCAGTGGATGAGTGTCGATATATTTATTAGATTGTAGCTAGGTTTAGTATCCAAACTTTGTCTGGGAAATATTTTATTGAGATTGTTGGGATACATTGTTACTACTTTACTAATATTCATTAACATGAATACTTAAACTGAATCAATGAAGTTCTTGAAAATCTCATTAGTTTAATTTTAACCTTTGGAAGTTATCAGTTAGCACAATAGTGGTCTAAATTAGATCAGTTCATGATTTTAATGAAATTCAACAATCTTCACAACCTCATACTGAAAATTATCATGTGCTCACTAATGACTAGCTTCAAGAGGAAATTTTTGTAGTTCTAGTGACAAGCCGTGGTCAGTGGAGCTAATCCATATCATATGTGAGATAGTTATTCACCAAAAACAATGGACACATGACCCCACAATGTTATGGATTGATTGAAGTTAATCACTAACATCGTTGGACTTTGGTTCAGTAGTCTAAATGTTAAGCGTTTGTGTGTGAGATCGAAGGCACTGAGTTTGATTTCTGCATGCGAGATCATGGATGCGCTCCTCTGAGGAGTTTTGTACGAGGACAAAACAACCGTCCGATCCATGGAGATTTTTAATGGTGATCTAACATTGATCGGTTCATGATTTCGATGATATTTAACAATCTTCACACCCTCATACTGAAAATAAATATTTAAATAGATTTGTCATTCATTCACAATCGTTATACTATCGTATATTTTGTCAGTTTAACAGTTAATTTATCAAAATCATGATCAATATTTAAATTACAATATGATTGAAAACACTGACTTTAAGGTTATCATCCAACGGATGATGGATGGCGGTTAGCAGTGGAATCCAGGACGTTCATTTCGTTATTTTTGGGACTCGTCAGATGGACGGAATGCGCTTCCTGGATTCCACTGCTATCTATCATTCATCTTTGCTTATAATGCTTGTGACGTAAAACAATATCTAGACAGTCCGTACAGGATGCATATATGACAATAACAGACTGATCCATTGCAGTCCTAAACATCAAATAGAAGATTCAAACAACTAATACAAAAATGAATGACGTCAAAAATGTTTCGATGGTTTTTAACTAACTATTTGTGAGTATAGAATAATAGGAGTTAATAAATTTGAAATGTCTGAGATTTGAATAAAAAAGAGATGAGAATCTCTTATAAAAGCTTTCAGTAATACTTGAAACTTGAACACAATTGATCGGAAAATTGATTACGAACTCTTCCAGTATGTCTTATGATCGTTTTAATAGTTGAGTTCATGAGTCTATCTAAACAAGACCAACATTGAAAGCCTGGAGGTACTGGACGGCCATTTTATCCTAAAATGGGACTCTTCAGTAGTGCGCACCCACGCACAGGAGATTCGAACCCAAGACCTTCGATCTCGCGCGCGAACTCTTAACCTTTAAACCATTGAACAAGTATCCAACAGTGTTAATGTCTAACTCTAATCTACCAGTGATCTTGAGCAACCATTCAAATTTACCACAATCCCCACAAACCCCTATTCTGATTATGATCGTTTATTTAGTTACACTAACGGTGAATTCCAACTGCATGACAACTGTAAGCACTCAGTATTCTTCAATCTAAATGTATGTATGTATAATACCTACCATTTTGTTATTTCCTCATAATATTCTACTCCACTTTTATTTCTCAGTATACAAACCCACAAGAATGTTGAAAAGCGTATTTTTCTCAAAGAAAATCAAAACCAGGTAGGCTACTTATTACTCAAGGAATAAACTTAAAATTGATTTCCGTCATATGTATTACATAATAAACCTTATACAATTGATTCCTAAACCATATAGAATATTCATTTAGTATTGTTTGTTTGAATCTTCACATCGATGTTTAGGACAGCAACTGGTCAGTCTCTAATTGGCATATGTGCATACTGTGGCTATCGCCTCGATATAGCCTTATTTCACAAGCATTGTATGCAAAGATAGATAGTGGCTAGCAATGGAATCCAGTTTGATGGGCGTTTCGTCCTATTTGGGACTTGTCAGCTGGATGTACCTGCATCTCAGAGTTGATGATCACTCTCGGACTCGAACCCAGTACCATTCGCTTCAAACGCCATCGCATAATCCACTCGGCCACTGAGTCTTGACAGGATACTGTTTAGAAGATAATATAGGTTAGTATCTCTGAACAGATCAAATAAGTTAGTTTCTAATCTAATAATGTTCACTGTTGTAGGTACACGTAAATTTATAAACACAGTTGGCGGTAACATGATGGGGGGTGGCTGGTCGACCTTTAATTGGGTTATTGAGTATGAACTGATAAGTTCTGGTTAGTGTTGTGTTAATCCTCCTATTGACTGTGTTTACGACTACATCATCTTTGAAGTTGAGATTTGTAGGTAATGGTTTTTCATATCTGTCAACAAATTTCTGTGGGTAGTAGTTGCCTTATAGGTATTTTTCAATGTTCATCAATTCTTCTTCTAGTTTATCGATGACACATACCTTTTCTACCCTATACAATAGTATTTTGAACAGTGCTTTCTTATAACTAATTAGAAAAAAACTATTGAAATTCATGTAAAGATCATTCCAAGTGCTTTTTCGATAAACCGAACGTTGAACTGTCCTGTCTTGTACGGCAATATCAATAAAGTGGGACATATCATTTTTCCGTACTTCATAGTAAATTGTATGTTGAGATGGGCACTAATGAAGAGTTCTAACAAGTGAATTGCATGCTGTTTACTGTTGTAGACAATAAACGTGTCATCAACATATTCGAAGTATTCGGTTGTTGCGCAAATCGTTTGTTTAAGCACTGCATTTTCAAGATACCCCATAAAAATATCTGCCTTAATTGGACCTAATGGACTTCCTATTGCTATGCCATCGAAGTGACGATATATGGTATCATTGAACAGGAATTGAATATCTTTTGTGCAAACTAGTAGTAGATTTTTGAATTCTGGGACTGTTAAAGGTAGGAGATGCGAATTCTGACAACTTATATCATTAGATTCAAAAGTGGTATCTTTGTGAACAAGGATGATACATCAAAAGAAACCATGAACTAACTGGCAACATTCGTACAATTTAGTCTATCTACAAACTGGAATGAATCTATTAACATGTATGTTACTAATCTCTGACTCACCAGCTCTAGCTTTTCTGCTATCGAGCATGCAAGTTTTTTGATACGATGAATTTATCATTGATGGGATTCCACTGCTAGCCGCTATCCATCTTTGCTTACCATGCTTGTGAATTAAGGCTATATCGAGGCAATACGCACAGTATGCACATATGCCAATTAGAGACTGACCAGTTGCAGTCCTAAAAACATCAGTGGGAAGATTCAAACAAACAATATATTGATGGGATAGTTCCAAGGAAAACGTCATTTTTGTGAACTTTTGGTAAACCATACATATGAGGTAGACATGAGTCACGTGGTCTTAAATCGTTTTAAGTAGAATTAGCAATCATTTGAAGATTAGTAATCTGTGCAGGTACATAATTGTACTGGATCCTTTGTTCTGGTTGAAGGAAGATACTCTAACAATAACTTGTCTATTGTATTTTGATTATTCCCAAAATGATGTTAATACCCCCATACTAGGCGTGGGAAAATTTGAGTATGGAACAAAAAAGGACATGCGAAAAATTTGTTCCTAAGTTTCACAAATTAAACACAACTTTCATACGGTCAATATTTCATTGCAAAAAGGTAATCATCATTGCAATACAGTGATTTGACAAGTAAACCTTCAATGTAAAATAATAATAATAATGAGCATTCAAATGATTCTATGAACGTTAAACATAACAACTAGTCTATTGATTCTGTAATGTATATATATAGGCTTGACTTTAATTTCATACTATTATTATGAATATTGTACATTTTCCACTTTTATCATAGATACTAAGAAAACTAATAGAGATTTAGTTACCATGTTTTATATTATTAGAAAGAAAGATGGTCTTGTAAGCAAAAGATGGATATTAAAAAGTGTTCTCTCTTGTTGAAAGGAATCTTTTTTAACCTGCTACATTTTCTTAGTTTTGCAAATGAATTCTTGTTTCGATTGAATGTGACAAGTATATCAAATCTTATTTCCCTAAGACAGTTGAATTTCACTCCTCGAATTGGAAATACTTTCGATACTCTGATAAAAAATTTATAATAATAACTTTCCTTTCTCACCTGTCTATCTATTGGTTCAAGCTTATAAAACAGTAATAATAACTTTATTGTATCTACATATATCTCCACTAT
>NC_031495.1:3322301-3343467 GCF_000237925.1 Schistosoma mansoni
TTCCTTTGGATATATCTAATACAACTAGATTCGTTATCGTCGCCCGATCGCCCCCGGCCCCATAGTCCATGGCTCGAGACTGGTAGGTCCTAGGTTCGAACCTCGCGAGTGCGGGTTCATGGATGCGCACTTCTGAGGAGTCCCACAATAGGACGAAACGGCCGTCCAGTGTTTCCAGGTTTTCCATGGTGGTCTAGATTCAATTGACTCACGCTTTCAACTATGATAAATTGAGGTGTTTGGTCATATATTCTAATGGATAATGAAATAAGATTGATTGACTTCTAAAGGTTGTAAGTAAACTAAAAGTATAATATGAATAAATCTATCATGTATCAAGTAAGGCTTTTGATGATAGCTAACAAGAAACCCTGAACTCCACAAGGAATTAGTAGTCCTTGAGCCTACCTCCGGCAGGGTCATGGATACACATTGCTGGAGAGTCTCATAATAGGATAAAACAGCTGTCCAACTCTCTCTGCTTTGAAACGCTTGCCTAACTAAGATCAGTTCGTGATGTAGGCTATCAAAATTTTATAATCTCTATTAACTAACTATGAACTAAAATAAACAATTACAAATTTGTAACGAATCTCACCTATTAAGACTCATCAACATTTTGTTATCACTGAACAAAATAACTGTCAAAGTAAATAAACACAAACCACCTCAGTTACCATGGTTATATATGAATGATATCAAAATGATTATTTGGATAACCGAATAGGAAACATTGTTAGGGGATAACGGTCCAGTTTCGTATAAGGAAAGTTTGGTTTGCTTAATTCACAATTGGAACATTGAATACTTCGAATTTTTTTTTTACATAAAATAAACATTTATCATCACACTCAGTTTATTATTTTCTTTATAATTCAACATGATGTATCCAGGTTACACAAGTGATATTATTATTACTGTCGTTGTTAAGAGAAGTTACATTAATCAATTATTATATATAAAAATGTATACAAATTATTCATCTTATATATTTGAATTCATAGGTCAGTTGAAGCTAGACCATCATAGAAAACCTGGAAGCACTGGACGGCCGTTTCGCCCTACTGTGGGACTCCTCAGTAGTGCGCATCCACGATCCCGCCTCGCCGGATTCGAACACAGTCTCGCGCGCGGGCGCTTAACCACTAGACCACTGGGCCGGCATCCAACTGCGTCAGTGTCTAACTTCAACCAATCCACGGAATTGAGCAACCATTCACCATTGTCTTCAGTGAGTTACGATCTCACGGCAGTAGCCCCCGGAGGAGCTACAGGCGGAATCCTGGAGGCCAAAGGAAGAGAGGAAGACCAAAGAAAACATTACGCCCAAAAAATGGAGACAGAAATGAGAAGAATGAACAAAAGTTGGATAGAACTAGAAAGGAAGGCCCAGGACAGAGTGGGTTGGTGAATGCTGGTCGACGGCCTATGGGAGTAACAGGCGTAAGTAAGAAAGTAAAGTTTAGGACTGCAATTCATCAGTCTCTTGTTGGCATATGTTCATACTGTGATCATTGTATCGATATAGCCTCAATTCACAAACATTATAAGCAAAGATGGATAGTGGAATCCAGTTTGACGAGCGTTTCGTCCTATACAGGACTCGTCAGCTAGATGTACCTTACTGTTCAGAATATTACTAGGACCGGAATAAATGCGAAGTTTACACTAACTGTCTAGATAATATTAATCCGCAGTGAAAATTAAGTTTAATTGAAGAATTCATTTGTTATCTGTAAGTTGTTTACTAATGAAATCATACGATAAATTAAAGTATGAATTTTTCTGTTTGCTAACATTCTGAAATATTAACAACAAGAGTCTAGTTATTGTAAGCAACGATGGATTGTGGCTATCAGTGGAATCCAGTTTGACGTAAGTTTTGTCCTATTCGAGACTCGTCAGCCAGATGTACCGGCATATGAGTTCATATTCACCCTGGGACTCGAACTTAGTACCTTTCGCTTCAAATACCATCGCGTTATCCACTCATCTACTTAGTCCTGATATCCACTTGCTTGTGAAGTTTAAATTCACTTGATTTGCTTGTTTGAATCTTCCTATTTATGTTTAGGACTGAAACTGGTCAGTCTCTAATTAGCACATGTGCATACTGTGTGTATTGCCTGGATATAGCCTTAATTCACAAGCATTATAAGCAACGATGGATAGTGGCTAGCAGAGGAATCCAGGACGTACGTTTTGTCCCATTTGGGACTCGTCAGCCGGATGTATCTGCATGTACTTGGATTCCACTGCTAGCCACAATCCATCTTTGCTTATAATGCTTGTGAATTAAGGCTATATCGAGGCAATACGCACAGTATGCACATATGCCAATAAGAGACTGACCAGTTGTAGTTCTAAACATCAATGAGAAGATTCAAACAAAGAATACTAAATGAATAGTCTGGTTAATATAAAATTTCCACTTAATTGAACTGGTTATCTCTTACACACATCTGTGAATATCCTTTTGAACTGTTTATTGAAAATGTAATTAACGAACAACAGCCATATTTTTGTAATGCTGTTTAACATCGTATATATTCATTTGATCATCTTAGGTAATTAATGATCCCTGTAATTCATGTACATAAGTAGTTGATACACTATAAAGATCAAATTTCATTGTAGACAGTTATAATTCTCGATGAGTTTTTCATAGTTGTTACATTCTATCATTAATCATATTGTATCGGTTGTTTGAATCTTCCCATTGATGTTAAGGATAGAAATTGACCAGTGTCATTTAGCATATATGCATCATGTGTGAATTGTCTCAATACTGACATTAAGTCGCAAACATTTTAAGCAGATATGGATAGTGGCTAGCAATGGAATACAAGAAGCACCTTTCGTCTTATTTGGGACTCGTTAACTGGATATACTTGCATCCCACAGTTGATGTTCATTCCGAGACTCGAACCCAGTAACCTTAACTTCAAACACCAGTGCATAATCTACTTTGCTACTGAGTTCAGTTAGTCATTAGGTTTTGTAATGGGGTGGAGTTAAATTCATGTATATTGCATGTTAGAGTCTTCCCACTGGTGTTTAGGGCTACAATTGATCAGTCACTTTTTTATTTATGTACATCCCTATTCCACAAACTCAGTAGCTAAGTGGATAACGCAATGGCGTTTGAAGTGAACTGTACCGGGTTGGAGTTTAGGAGTGAAGATTAAATCGGATGTAAGTACATCTAACTGATGAGTACCAGATATGATAAATTATAAGTGCTGGACTCCACTACTAGCTACCATCCAACTGTGTTTATAATTGCGTTGCATTGTTTATTGTTTATGAAATATATGAATATTTCTATAAAGCACAATTGGTTATTTTTGTTATATCCCGAAGCGATTTATGAATATTTACTTTGAGGACTATTTATGGACCAATATGATACGCATATTGCCTATTGCATAATTGTTAAGTAACTTAACTATTCATATTCATGTTCCTTTTATTATGAGCTTTATTTTGACCCATAGACTATTACTGTACGATTTACTATTCCTGAGTTATACCCAGTCTATTAATTACTGTTCCCCTTATTCACAGCCACATTTGACCAAATCTTGTACAAATGTTGTTTTCTATTTTATGGTACGATGTGGTCAGTTTGTTTGGTATATAAACCCAGTATGTTTGAGAATAAGGATTCATATTGCAGAGGTTGTTATTAGTGTTCTGGACTTAATTGGCTGGGCTAAGCATATAGCAGGACTGATAAGTACTCAAGACTGCTCATACGGTTTTTGTGTATCATTGCTCTGATAGATAATTCACTGCTCTCTGATTGGCGGGAATTATCACGTCATATATTAAACAGAGCACTCAGGTTAATCGATGTAACAATTTCTAGCTGATCACAATTTCGACACCACCAGACAGTATTTCTGCTTTTAATTCCTAAATCTTCATATTATTACTCTACCAAAAGCTATAACCGGAATTAGTATCTAATTCTCCGAGAAAATGCAAATACGAGTTACATCTGTGATTGGGTTCAGTGTGAGTACTCACTATCGAATAAATTGTAACTAGTACTGCTCCTAACCCTCATATAATAAAAAGTATCATCAAATCAAACTTATCTCACAAATTTCTTTATCATGATGAAAGTACTTAATTCAGTTTTTGTTTATTACTTGGAGATCAACCACTTTATATTCTTCTTTTCATGAGCAGTAAATTACAGTGAATTTCTTTGTATTTAACTGATAGCTAAGAATAAACTGATTAATTATAAACGTTCTTTTATGATTGAAATCATGAGTCAATTGAAGCTAGACCATCATGGAAAACCTGGAAGCACTGGAAGACCGTTTCGTCCTATCGTGGGACTCCTCAGTAGTGCACATCCACCATCCTGCCTCTAGACATTCGGACCGAGGACCTATCAGTCTCGCGCGCGATCACTTAACCTCTAGACAACTGAGCCGGTGTCTAACAGTTCCATGGCGGTCTAGCTCCAATTGACTAATGATTTCAACTATATAAAATTACTAAAATCTCCACAAAACCCCTTTCTGATACAAACGCCATCGCACAAGCAAGTGGCTATCAGGACTCAGTAACTAAGTGGATAACGCGATGGCGTTTGAAGCGAAAGTTACTGGGTTCGAGTCTCAGAGTGAACATCAACTCTGAGATGCAGGTACATTCAGTTGACCAGTCCCAAATAGGACGAAACGCCCATCAAACTGGATTCCATTGCTAGCCACTATCCATCTCTGCTTACCATACAGTAAATAGTTAATTTGTAAAATAACAATCAATTGTCTCAATCTTGACTGTTTCTTCTGTAAATATCAGTCCGTCTTCTCTAATTTGATTGTTTATGCATTTTTAAACCAATTATGTCTCATTCCTGTTCTTTCCTTATCGGTCTTCTGCCAAAATACATTCTATTCCTGATCTACATCATATGCTACTTATATGGATATAAGTAACCCACACCACACTAATAAAACCTATAGAGATCGATTAAATTTTAAAAAGACTAAATCACAAACTTATTATTAACACATGACCTAATCAATTTACTTATATTACTTAAAAGAGAGAAAAAGCAAAACAGACGTTTTGTACTATAAAAAAATATTCTTCATTATCCACAAATATCCTTGATCCGATCAGATTGATTCAATGAACTGATTTTACATAATCTGTTACATAATGATAAACTGATTAAACTTCCTCTTCATAATCCATGGATTCCTTTGAAGAAGAATCATTTTCGACATGGTCATTAACAGAAAACAAATACTGTTTAGAAGAAGTAAGTTTTATATTCAATTTGTAGAACCAATAAAGTTTCTTATGTATATGTTAGTAATGATATGAATTAAGAGTTGCAATTCTAGAACAAAGATTTGATGGAGTTTGGAAATTAGTAGCCATTTGTAAGTAGGCAAAATGTTGTAGCAGAAATGGGTAATTATTCGATATTGTTGTGAATATAATGATCTTCAATGGTGTTAGAGGTATAAAGTTGGTTATCACTTTCCGGTTGCCGATATCGGGGGAGGTGTCCTTCTAAAGGTGTGTGTGTGTGTCAAAAATGAGGTAAAGTTGGTCTTAGTGACCTGAGAGCGTGACTGTAGTGCTCAAGGAACAACTGCTTGATGCCGGTCACACATGACATTTTTGTGAGTAGAATTCGTGATAACTTCTTACTTGTTGCGACCTTACCGACAGAGACGGATATACTTGGGATAAGGTGAGGTGTGCATTTTTAGGATCAACCTTTTCTAACCCTGACCTTCCTTGTGGGAAGGTAGCATTGCTGCTATGCTGGTTGTTTGAAAGAAATACCTTACTGCCGTCACACATATGTAAAGTTAGCATTGAGACTTCGCCCTCGGACCTTGGGTTTGCTGGTTTTAGTCTTACCACTGTTCAACCGACCTGCCTGACATGTTAGGACCTTGAGGAACTATTGTTCCAGCTAATGTAGCTCTATTAGTTCATTACGATAGGTAAGTCCAACCATCACGTCAAGGTAGAAACAACGGCTAGGAATTTAATTATTAGATTTTATTATTATCTGTCATGTTTACCAAATAACATATTAATTGGTAATAATACTTTTTTGAAATCATGAACCGGTCAGTGTTAGACCACCATTGAAAACTGTGTCAGGTATGAGCCAGTTACCCTCCAAAGACAATGGAAAGTAGTGGTGCAACATCGTGGACTGGTTTAAATTAAACATCAATACCCCTGGATATCGGCTTAGTGGTCTGAAGGCTAAGTGCTAGGTGCTGGGTCCGGACTCTGTGGGCGGAAATATGGGTACGCACTGTTGAAGAGTCCCATACTAGAACGAAACAACCGTTCAGTGGTTGGGAGTTTTCACTGATGGTCTATCGTTGATTGATTCATCATTTTAATGAAATTCAACAATCTTCGCAACTCCAAGTTGAAAATAATACTTTGAATTACATTTGCAAACTTGGAATTTTACGGAACTGTAACCCAGACTTACACATTTTTTAAAAAGTCCGTAAAGAATGTTGGTTTAATGGGGAAAAGCACACGATAAATGCAGCTTATTCGTTTAGACTTTAAGAATAGAAAGTGGGGGTCACAAATATGAGTGTCTGTTTTCAATTTACATTAATAGGATAGTATTTCATGGATGATGTATATAACTGAAAGAATAAGAAATTATGACTAGTTAGAACGTATATTTTAATGAGTAGTTTATTGAACAGCATTTAATTAGAGAAAGTTGTCATCACAGACAACAAACCAGATTCCAGTGGAGGAAGGAATCAGAAAGAGGAAGTAGATAGGACACATATTGAGGAAATCACCCAACTGCGTCACAAGACAAGCCCTCACATGGAACCCTAAAGGCCAAAGGAGAAGAGAAAGATCAAAGAACACATTACGCCGAAAAATGGAGACAGACATGAGAAGAATGAACGAAAGTTGGATAGAACTAGAAAGGAAGGCCCAGAACAGAGTGGGTTGGAGAATGCTGGTCGATGGCCCTTGCTCCATTGTGAGTAACAGGCGTAAGTAAGTGAGTAAGTCATCACAGACTGATAGTTTGAATAAAAGTGAACCACAGAACATATTCAACAACTGCTTTATCCTAGTTTAAGTTTCATCAACAATAAGCCGTTAAAACCTTCGCATTAATGAACTTAATGGTTTCAGATCTGGTGATAATCATGGCATCACTAAAATAATGAATCAGATTAAAGTGGTACATATTTGAGAACTTTAACTGATTAAGACGAAGTTTAGCCAAATCACGTTTTAGCAATAATGTGAGCTATTATATTTTACTTGAATGGTCTGAATTTTTCAAACTTCCGGAGAAACCTGAAAGTCACAGTAAGCCCTTAATGGATCTGGGTAATAAATACACTTCCGGTTAACACTTCTCAAAGGAATGTATCCTCATCTTATTATCCCATTTACAAGTGGTTATTTCTATTATTCTTACATTTTCTCTTTTGTATCACGTTGTATAGATGTCGAATTCAGTTGAAAATATCCAACGAACATTTTCGGAAACAGCCCTACTATCTTTACAGAACCAATTAGACCGATCATTAGAAAAGGGAGGTAGGATTTTCTTTAATGTTCTGTCAATATAACCCTTATTTTATTGTAAGAAATGGAGATCCGCAAGAGTTAAAGTGAAAAAAAGATTATTTCAGAAAGTTATGTCAGGTTGTATTCAGGTTAACATCAGTACTACTGTTGAATACTGACAGGCGAAACTTTCTTATTAAGCCAGTACAGAACCAGATATCTAATTACATACAAAAGAATAGATCTGTATGTTTCAGAGTTTTTGACGGAAATAAGTATTTTGAAGTCTTGACTTACTTTACTTACGCCTGTTACCCCTCGTCGATGAGCATAGGCCACCCAACAGCATTCTTCATCCAACCCTGTCCTGGACAATCCTTTCCAGTTCTTTCTAGTTAACATTCATCCTTTTCATATGTGCTTCTATTTCCTGACGTAATGTGTTCTTTGGCCTTGCTCTTTTTTCGACTCCCTCGTTATGCAGTTTTGCGATTTCCTCAATGTATGCCCGATCCACTTCCAACGTCTTTTCCTAATTTCCTCTTCATCTGGAAGCTGGTTTGTCGTCTCCCATAAAACACTGTTGCTGGTAGTATTCGGCCAGTGAATGTTGAGTATTTTGCGTAAACAACTGTTTATAAATACTTGTACCTTCTTGACGATGGATTTATTAGTTCTCCACGTTTCAGCTCCATACAGTAGGACTGCCTTGACGTTCGTATTGAAGATTCTCACTTGGAAGTTAGTTGACAGTTGTTTTGAGTTCCATATGTTCTTCAATTATAGAAATGCTGCCTTTGCTTTGCCAATCTTCGCCATTACATCTGCATCACACCCTCTTTGTTTATCAATGATGCTTCCCAGGTACGTGAATGTTCCCACATCTTCCACAGTTTCGCCATCAAGTGTGATTGGGTTGGTGTTCTCTGTGTTGTATTTGAGAATCTTGCTTTTTCCTTTGTGTATGTTCAGGCCTAGTGATACATAGGCTGCTGCTACATTTGCTTTCTTCTTCTGTATTTGCTCGTGTGTATGAGATAGGAGGGCTAGGTCATCTGCGAAGCCCAAATCATCTACTTGATTCTGAGATGTCCATTGCATGCCATGATTCCCCTTAGATGTCAAAGTCTTCATAATCCAGTCAATCATCAGAAAAAGAGGAAGGGGGCGAGTGGTATTTATCAATGCTTTTAAAAATGTAGTTACTAATCAGGGGAAAACGGTGTTGAGAAGTAATCACCTTCATTCTTAGTATTTAGAAGACTGGAACTAATGGTCTTCTACTGTATCAGGTATTCTAATTATAACCAGGGCTTTTTTTAGTATTTGGATATTTGTCATTAAGCTCTGCTTACCATTTACTTACTATCTCTATACAAGTAGTATGTTTTGAAACTGTAAAATAATGATGTTGGGTATCTGTTCCCAACCAATCGATTAAAGTGAGTATCTGCTGTGTTACTTTCGGTTCATAAATCATTAAATTATCAGCAGATAGATACTTAACTATACAAATCGAGTTCTTTTTTTCATTCAGCTATTCTACAATAGAATACACATGTTCATTCTTATCAAAGTGTATTTATTAGATCACTGTCCATGCTCTAGATTATGATACTTTGCGACATTACTTGCCTTCAACTCCTCAGAATGTTTTTTGTTAATAGCGTTTCTTAGTTAAGTAACAGTCAAACTGATGAGAAGAAAACGTAAACACTATAAATAAGAAATAGATATTGGTTAATAGTCGGAATAATTGACTTTTATTAATTAGTATGAGGCTATTTGTTCCTGAAATCAGGCTAGCTTCAGACCTGGTTGTGGCTGTATTAATCACATATTCAGGTTTTAGGGCACAGACATACTTATCGGCGTCTGACAATGATAGTTTTTCTTGACTTAAAAGCAGTATTTGACTCTGTAGACCGAGAGGTTATGTGGCAGTGTCTGTCATTGACAGGTGTACTTCAGAAGTACATAAACCTTGTGAAGGCTCTTTACTCGAACACTACCAGTCAAGTGAGAGCTTATGGAGAACTGTCATCTGATTTTACAACCTCAAGTGGTGTCCGACAAGGTTGTCCACTATCCCCATTTTTGTTTGACTTCATTATAGACCTACTGCTCGAAATAACACTCTCGTCGACTGAATTTTCAGGAATTGATCTTCTACCAGAGGGTTCACTTATCGACTTAAAATACACAGACGACATAGTCCTATTTGGTGAAGACGCTGAAAAGATGCAGAATCTTCTGTTAGCACTGAGTAACAATATTTGGGATTCGTTTCTACCCTTCTAAATGTAAATCGTTACCCCAGGACTGGTCTACGTCAGCACCTGAACTAAGGATAGAGAGTGATCACCGGGTAAATAATAGTGAGGTTAGACACGAGGTATTAGGGAATGATAGTAAATCAGTTGATGAGGTCATGAATCTTCATCGACTGAGATGGTTGGGCCACGTGTTACGTATGCCTGAACATCGATTACCACGACGCGCTATGCTGACTAGTGTAGGGGATGGTTGGAAGAAAGTTAGGGGCGGCCAAACCAAAACATGGCATCAGTGCTTGAAGTCACCAACTTCTAGTCTGAGCCATGTTGGTAGATGCAGACTACCTGGTTGGGGTCCGCGTGACTATCGTAACCAATGGTTGGAGACTCTAGGTGACATGGCTCAGAATCGATCACAATGGCGTAGGCGTATGCACTCTTTATGTTCCCTTAAACGTTGAGATTAAAATTGCTTCATAACTTTTTTCCTTCCTATACTATATCCTTATATACAACCTTTCTTTTATATATTACCACCACTAAATTAACTACTTCTATGAATTCGGTGTTCATCTTGTTGTGCTAATGAGGTATGGCAACTTGAACCGATGCACATGTGCCTGGTCCTACGTTGTAACATAATAATACATGAATTAAGGGCTCAATAAATCTGTGAAGAATGGTAGAATAAAACTGATACGAATAATATGAGTGATGAAAGTCTTCCGAATGAGAACAAGATAATTTAGGAATACCATGAAATCTTCATTCATCTCAATCACAGTGGTGAGTTTTAAAGCAAGAATTGAAGACTGTAGTATGACTGTCTTTCCATCCTAGTAGTTCTAACAACCATTACTTCACATAACCGAGTGATTGTACTATGTAAATGTATATTCTTTTCAACAAAATTTTTTTTCAGAAGAGGGTTTTGTGGAGATTTTAGTAATTTTATGGTTGAAATCATGAGTCAATTGATGCTAGTTCACTATGGAAAACCTCGGTTAAGTGCTCGAGACTGATAGGTCCTAGGCTGGAATCTCGTGAAGCGGGATCGTGGATGTGCACCACTGAGGAGTCCCATCACAGAACGAAACGGCCGTCCGGTGCTTCCAGGTTTTCCATGGTGGTCTACCTTCATTTGACTCATGATCTCAACTATATAAAAAAATATTTTCTGTTTATGTAATTGTCTGATGAATATGACATGAAAATTATATTTGGATTCTACAGAGTACAATTTGAATTTATCGTCCTATATTACTGCGTCTGATGATAAAGAGAACTACGAATCTCCTAGATCAAGGCAAATGTTGATTCCCAATGAAATTGTGCATAATCATATATCTTTACCAGGAAGTCAATATGAAAGTGACCTATGTTTTCCAGTAAGTACATTTAATGTACTTGAATTAGTCTTAATAATTCTTTTTAACTACTCATGAGTAGATACATTAATTAAGACTAATTATTTATCTAAACAGGAATATGAATGACAGTGCCAAGTGATTGAATCTAGGACATTAAAATTTGACTACATGACCCACTTTTAGTGTCAAGTTCCTGAATCTGATATCTAATTATGTCATTAATGTACACTGCTAAAGAGTCTCAAACTTGAACAGGTATTCAGCCTTACGTGATCTTTAACCGTTCCTTGACACAAACCTCTCACTACAAAATGATGTGAGAAAAAACAATACCTGTATATTGTTGGGGACGTTAGATCCCCAGAACTCACTTGTTAAATGTCTTATTCTTGTTATTCGGAAGCGTTCATTTTCACCTTCATGTCGTATTTCCTACTTGAGATGATCTTAAACGCTATTGGTTCGTTGTATCATGTAGTATGCTATATTGTAACACTTCGCAAGGACAATTATATGCTGTATATATACGTTTGATTTGTGCCTGTTGATATTGCTTGTGATTCTGGCTCCTTGAGAACTTGAACTTCTCGTTCTAGTTAACGGGGCTGGAAATCGTCAGAATAGCTAGCTTATTGGTCTTTGCTCACTGAGTCTTTGTTCCCTTATCAGATTAAGTGAACTCGTAATTACTTCAAACATAATATATATAAGGAATAGAAAAGTAGAAAGAGTAAGACAAATTATTTTTCAAAGTAAAAATGGATGCCGGCTCAGCGGTCTATCGGTTAAGTGCTCTGGCGTGAGACTGGTAGGTCCTGAGTCCAAAGCTCGTGAGGCGGGATCGTGGGTGAGCACTACTGACGAGTCGCACAATAGGACGAAACGGCCGTTCATTGCTTCCAGATTTTCCTTTGTGGTCTAGCTTCAATCGACTCACGCTTTCAACTATGAAAATACTAAATCTCCACAAAAACCTCTTCTGATAACAATAAAAATCCATTGTTTATTTTAACCATTTTCCAACAGAATACCATCGATCATTATGATCTTTGTACATCAAATGATGGTTTACATTCACCATGGCCATCAATTGAAGTAGACCAACTGGCGAATTGGTTAATTGAGATGAAGTCAGTGATTTTTAAAAAACCATATATTTTTCCAAAGTCAATATGTACATCATCACAGTTCCCTTCCTCCGTCTCACCATCATCTTCTTCATCTTCAGAATGTATTGAAACTAATGAAGAACAGTTGAAGAGTAAATGTACCAACAGATCAGAATGTCGCTTGCCAAACCTTAGATTTAAACATCAAATTATCAATTTATCAAAGTTGGAAATGATTCATCAACATTTAGTTATTATCGACTGTCGATATCCATATGAATATGATGCTGGACATATCTATAGTGCTATCAATTTATCTGATTGGCCAAATCTTTGTAAATACTTTTTCGGTGCAAAACAATCTATTAGAACTTTTGAAGCTGATCTAAGTAAATCATCATCATCATCAACTGATCTACTTGTTAAACCAAAACCATCTCCTACTTTATTTGTATTACATTGTGAATTTTCTACAAAACGTGCACCACAATTATTTCATCTATTACGTAATTATGATAGAACATTACATTTCACTTCATATCCTGCTTTAAAATATCCATTCGTTTATATATTACGTGGTGGTTATTCTGCATTTTTTAAAAATTATCCACATTTATGTGAACCTTCTAACTACTTGCAAATGCATAGTAGACCAGATCTTTTAGGTATTTGGCGTAAACATTGCAGTATGGTTAACAGGCAACTAATTAATGATAATCCACAAGTATGTACTTATAAAGATCATAATGAAAAGTTAACCACACAACATTCGAAGTCGAACACTGAAGTACCATTGAAAAGTATTACCAATTTCAAATGATCAAAAAATATGACATTTTGATCACCCTTCGTGGAGTAGCACAGTCTGACCATCAGCATAGGCAATCCAAATCTGTCCTGGATAATACTCTCTAGGTGTTATTCCACTCTTTTCAAGTCTGCTTCCAATTCCCGACGTATTATATTCTTCAACCTTCCTGTTTTCCGCTTGCATTCAGGATTCCAGATCAGCGCTTGCTTCGTGATGTAGTTCGATCAAGTGCAATACTACTCATTTGTTACTTATTTATTTAAAAAATTTATTCAACAAAATATTTTTTTTCATCTCATTTCTTCTACTCATAATTATTGATATAAGTAGTATATATTTCATTTTTAAAATGATTTTACAAAGAAAAAAATGTAACACTTAAAATACTGATTTAATTCATTAAAATTGGAACCTAATAACATAAGCTATTTAATATTAAACACCTTTGTTTTAATTCAATAATCGTCAATATTTTTTTGTTATAATATCAGTGATCTTGAGTGCTGTTAGAGGTATGAGGGCAGTTATCACTTCCTGGTTGCCCACACCATGGAAGGATTCTTCTAGAGGTACCTGAAAAGGAAATTGGATTAGAAGTGGTCTTGATGACCTAAGAGCGTGACCTCAGTGTTCAAGAAAAAACTGCCGGTCACACACGACCTTTTTGTGAGTAGAATTCGTGTTAGCTCCGTACTTGTTGGGACCTTACCGCCGGAGACGGATATCCGTGGGATAAGGCGAGGTGTGCATTGTTAGGGTCGACATTTTCTAACCATACCGTTCCTTGTGGAAAGGCAGCATCGCTGTTATGCTGGTTGTCTGAAGGAAACACCTTATTGCCGTCACACCTCTGTACAGTCAGCAGTACGACTTCGGACCTTAGGTTTCCTGCTTTTACTCTTATCGCTCTTCAACCGACCTGTCTGGTATGGTAGGACCTTAAGGAACCATTGTTCCAGCGAGTATAGCTCGATTGGTTCATCGCGATAGGCAAGCCCGACCACCACGTCAAGGTATCAGCAACGGTTAGGATTGTTATAATATACATTTATTTTATTTCATTGTTTGGTTCGTTGGAATTGAAAGAGAAAAGCTCGACAGAAACAACATAAAGCTGACTTTATACTTACTTACACATATACGTCTGTTATTCCTCGTTGGGGAGCGTAGTCTGACCATCAACACTCTCGATCCAACCATATCCTGAGCATTCTTTTCCACCTATTTCCAGTTACTATTCATTTTTTTCATGTCTGCTTCCGATTCCCGATGTAGTATGTTCTTCAACCTTCCTCTTTTCCGCTTCCACTCAGGATTTCAAGTTGGGGCTTGCCTAATGATGCAGTTTTGTCATTTCCGTAATGCGTGTCGTATCCACTTCAAACGTCTCTTAATAATTTCCTCTTCAGCTGGAAACTGGTTTGTCCTCTCCCACAGTAGGTTGTTGCTGATGGTATTTGACCAACGGACATTGAGTATCTTGAGTAGACAACTGTTGATAAATACTTGTACATTTTTGAGGATACTTGTGGTGGTTCTTCAAGTTTCAGCTCCGTACAGTGAAACTGTCTTGACGTTCGTATTGAAGTTGCTCACTTTGATATTGGTTGACAGTTGTCTTGAGTTTCACATATTCTTCAATTGTAGGAATGCTGTCCTTGCTTTTCCAATCCTCACCTTTACTTCCGCATCGAATCCTCTTTGTTAATCGATGGTGCTATCCAGGTACGTGAAAGATTCCGCATCTTCCAGAGTTTCTCCATCAACTGTGATTTAGTTTGTGCTCTCCATGTTGTATTTGAGGATCATGCTTTTTCCCTTGTGTATGTTGAGGCCTACTGATGCAGAGACTGCTGCTATATTAGTTGTCTTCATCTGGATTTGTTGATGGGTATGGGATAGAAGAGCTGGGTCATCTAGGAAGTCCAAACCATCTAATTGATTCCGAGCTATCCATTATATTGCACAGGAAAAATTGCTAAATTAAATAATACTCGACCTTTATATTTCAGAATATGATTTAACAAATCCTAAAATAAACCGCTCTTTAAAAGGGAAGAAATGTTTATTATATAAAGTGAATGTCATGTAAAATTCATGAATAGTAGTAGAGAAGACAGTAAAACTTTTAGAAGACTTGTAAATATACCACACAAAATTTTCACAACACTTGCAATGTAGCTAAGTGGATAACGTGATGGCGTTTGAAGCGAAAGGTACAGGATTCGAGCCCCAGAGTGAACATCAACTCTGAGATGCAGGTACATCTAGCTGACGAGTTCCAAATAGGAAGAAAATCGCGTCCTGAATTCCACTGCTAGCCACTATCCATCTTTGTTTATAAAGCTTGTGATTTCAGGCAATACTGAGGCAGTTCGCATAGGATGCACATATGCCAATAAGAGATTGATCAACTGCAGTCCAAAACAACAATGTAAAGATACAAGTAAACCACAACAAGTGACTTGTAATGTTCATTCAGTATTTTTAGACTTTCACCTAATGATCAATCTCCACCTAATAACAAATGAACTTATTTAAGTTCAATCAAGTTTCTTGGGATCATATAAACTAGATGATAAGTAAACTTCATGTTTGATGCAAAAACCACTAAAGATTTGATATAAACCTATCACATTATGTAAATTAGAAGGAAACTGTGTTATATATTAGCCATAGGATACTTACTTACTTACTTACTTACTTACTTGCTTACGCCTGTTACTCCCAATCGAGCATAGGCCGCCGACCAGCATTCTCCAACCCTTTTCTATCCTGGGCCTTCCTCCGAGGGCTACTGCCAGTCCCAAACTCGGGTAAAGGAGAAGGGTTGGGCATGGGGTTAGCGACCCCATCCCGTAGAATACCAACTCGCTAAAAAGACGCTTACCAGAAAAAAATTATTCAAACCATTTAAACTCTACCCTGGGAGTTGAAGGAACAATTATAACGTCTCATGATAAAAGCCGAGTTCCTTCGGAAGTAACGAGGCCGATGTACTTTCTAACAACCACAACGATAATTTTTATAGCTATAGGATATGATGATCAAAAGTATAAAATCTAGAATAACACTATGTGATCGTTTCAGTGTCTTTAATGAACAATATTTCAGGTAGAAAATATATAAAGGTTTCGACTTTTAAATCAATCTTATGGTTTATGTAATAATCCATTCGATGTTTCAACTATTCACTGGTGTAATATGGAGTGCCCATCATTTAATTATATCAGCAAGTAACTAGCTTATTCATAACTTTGGTGAAACAGGGCACAAGATCAATTTTGAAGGGACCAAAATGCTTCAGAAAGGTTCTAGCACACGTAAAGAAAGATTAAGAACAGAAAAGCTATATATATATATATATATATATACATATATATATATATATATATATATATATATATATATATACATATATATATATATAAGAACAGCTTGAACAGAAATGGTGTCATTCAACTAGTTACCATGTAACAAGTGTTCACTAACAAGTAATTGGATCCTATCTCTATCCAACCGTGTTTATTTCATAAAAATAGTTATTCTGAAAGAAATCATGAGTCAATTAAAGCTAGGCCACCATGAAAAACCTAGAAGCACTGGACGGCCGTTTCATCCTATTGTGGGACTCCTCAGCAGTGCGCATCCAGGTGCTTCCAGGTTTTCCATGGTGATCTAGCTTCAATGGACTCATGATTTCAACTATGAAAAATACTGAAATCTCCACAAAATCCCTTCTGATTCTGACAGAAATTAATTTGAATAGTTTATTATTACAATTATGTATTTTAATAATTGAATTCATGAGTCGATTTAAGCTAAATCATCATGGAACCACTGGACACGTGCTGAATCGTGGATGTGCACTGTTGAAGAGTTCCATATTAGGATGAAACAACCGTCCAGTGCTTCCAGATTTTCAATGCTGGTCTAGCTTAAATCGACTCATGAATTCAACTGTTAAATTAATACAATCACCACCCTATTCTAACAATTATGTGTTTTTTATATATACTTGAAGTCATGAGTCGATTGATGCTAGACCGCCATGGAAAACCTGCAAGCACTGGACGGCCGTTTCGTCCTATTGTGGCACTCCTCAGCAGTGCGCATCCGCGATCTTTCCTCGCGAGATTCGAACCCATGACCTTCCATGTATGTATTTGATAGATCTCATTCTCAATTCACACTTTTTACTTCTAATAAAAACAAACTAACACCTAATATCATCTATTAATAACTTAAACTTGCACACACACACACAATCATTCATTCATTTATCTTTACATTGTGAACTTTTCATATGATTCACATCTAACTGACTCATATTATCCTACTTACTAAAGTCAACACTTGAACGTAATTGAATAAGCACTGAGTATAGATTGCATCGGGTTGTTAAACACTATATTTTGATCATTACCTTGATGAAGTTCAGACAAGTTTGCTTGGATAAAATGTTGGAATTATTTACATTTCAATTGCTGAAATTATTTCAAATATAATTTTTCACATAGAATGTCTTCTCTGTACTCGGCGCCCAATTTCTGTCAAACTACTCATTTATATCAGAAGTGGGTTTTGTGGAGATTCTAGTAATTTTATATAATTGAAATCATGAGTCAATTGAAGCTAGACCATCATGGAAAACCTGGAAGCACTGGTAGGCCGTTTCATCCTATTGTGGGACTCCTCAGTGGCAGTCCGCATCCACGATCCCGCCTTGATTTCTAGTGAGAAGCAGTGACCAGTGGAGTTCCAACAGGTCTGTCGGGAGATATCAACTCACTGAAGACAATTGTGGACGGTTGCTCAATTTCATTGATTGTTTGAATTTACACATTACCACCGTTGGATGCCGTCTGAGTTCGCGCACGAGACTGATAGGTCCTGGATCCGAATCTCGCGAGGCGGGATCGTGGATACGCACTGCCACTGAGGAGTCCCACAGTAGGATGAAACGGTCTTCCAGTGCTTCTAGGTTTACCATGGTGATCTAGCTTCAATTAAAACAGTATCCTACATGTTAGTTTCCATTAGATCTATGAATTATAATTATCTTCACTCTTTTATATAGATTAATGTATCCATATATATATATATACCGATGATTTTCACAACTTTTACCCAATGTTCATACATTCAACTGAAATGACTTAATTTACATAAAACAACACTAAAGAAGTAAGACACTGCAATAGTACATTATATCCTATCAACAAATTAAAAAGGGAACATACCAATAGTTCAATGATATCTAACCTGATAACTAACCTCTATAAACTAGATAGATAGATATATAGATGTATACTAATGTAGGTTTTTGAATCTGATTATATGTATACTAATGACTGGGGTTAATAATCTTCCTTTGAATGAATAAGAGAAAGGAGTTTTCCACTATTAGTTGTTGTTGTTGTTGTTATTCGAACCATTTTGGGGCTAATTGATATGAGGTAAAATGTAAATAAGACAGTCATACTAAAAAAAATGAAATAACACTGTCTGTTACCTTGCTGACATTTTGTTACATAACTACTTATACACACACACACACACACACATACACACACTTACATAATAATAGGTGTATATTAAATGTCTATGTTTAGTATTCACCTCTTTATATGGTTCTAAGGAATAGAGGTGTCATTCTTATTCTATTCATTGTTGATCAGTTATTTTAATATTTGGTAACTACAGCAACTGATGTCGCATAAAAAGTATGATTAGTTGTGTTTTGTATAGAATATCTGGTTTATCTCAAATTATTTATTTTAATATATAATAAAGTAGATGATACTGATGGTTTGATGCAATACTACCTGTTAACTATGATGAATGTGAAACCTGTTTCATTAACGAATCTAATGATCTAACCAAGCAGATTATTCGAAAGCTAATCCATGTCAGATAGAGACAGGTATCTACTTTAGTAGAATGAAAGTTGGTCGCGCGATTTCGTGGATTGGTTGAGGTTAGACATTAACACCGTTGGATGCCAGCCAGCTCAGTGGTCTATCGCTTAAGTGCTCTGGCGCGAGACTGGTAGGTCCTGGGTTCGAATCTCGTGAGGCGGGATCATGGATGCGCACTACTGAGGAGTCCCACATTAGGACGAGTTGATCGTCCAGTGCTTCCAGATTTTCCATGGTGGTCTAGCTTCAATTGACTTATGATCTTAACTATATAAAATTACTAAAATCTCCACGAAAACCCCCCTTTTGATACTCGAAAGCTGTTGATTGTAAATCTTCAGTTGATCTAGATTATCTTCATATAGTAGTCATCGTCAGTATGCATAAAAATAAGTCTTTCAATTAAGATTATGACCTTTGAATCAATAGAGATTATAAGCAAAGATAGATAATTGCTAGCAGTGGAATCTAGGACGCCCGTTTCGTTCTATTTGGGACTCGTCAACTGGATGTACCTGCATCCCAGAAGTTGATGTTTACTCCAGGACTCGAAACCAGTAATTCTCCCTTTAAACGCCATCGCGTTATCCACTCAGCTACTGAGTCCTGATAGCCACTTGCTTGTGCAATGGGGTGAAGTTTGAATTCACTTAGTATTGTTTGTTTGAATTAAGGCAATATCGAGGCGAAACGCACAGTATGCACATATGCCAATAAGAGACTGAAAAGTTGCAGTCCTAAGCATCAATGGGAAGATCCAAACAAACAATATCAAGTGAATTCAATAGAGATTAGTTTTATGAAGTAATTTATGAACCGATTAGCTTGTTTTTATACGTAGACTCAAAAGTTCCTAAATATACTGCTTATATTTGTTTCAAATGTTAACCTCAACCCATCACTATATAACAAAAGAATATATGGAAAGTAGGCCTTAATAATTTTAACACCTTAAGCTCATATATGCGAAAATGGTTGGTATCCGCTTCATATCTGCAATGCATATATCTTCAAGAGATCTACAACGTTACTTCGATTAACTGTAAGAAATGAGGGGGTCGCGCCTACAGATCACTTTGCTCATGTAAGTTACTCATCAACCCTATACAGGCGAGTTGTAATATCATTACTATAATGAGGCCAAAAGCTTGCTTATTTTTTGTAAACTTTAAATCCAATAAGACACGTTCATCGATCGAACAAATAGTAAATATATATCATGCAGCAATCTACCCTGATACTTTACGATTGTCAGATATGGTCAGTGAGAAAATAAATGGTATTGATTACAGTGATTTAGTCAGTTGCATATTAAAGCACTAATCATTAACAATGATGAAACTCCGTTTCATGGACTCCGTACACTTTCTGAAAGAAGGTAAGTTATTCAATAAAGCTATAATTCCCTGATATTGGTCGTCGAAACAATTCACATTCAATGACTATTCACTTCAAGTGTTGTGTTTTTATCTACAGTTTACCTGAGAATATATGTATTTCTTCGTAATATTATTAAATTGTTGTGTTGTCAATGCTGTCAACTGTATTCAGTTCACTTGCCTGGTTAACTCTAGGAGTTCAACACATATAGATTACTTTGTAGTTGTAATCCTAAGTAGAATATCCAAATAGTGATGCAGAAGAAAAGAAATTACTTGGTATTCACTTGATATAGTTTACTTGAATCTTCCCATTGATGCTTAGAATCGCAATCGATCAGTCTCTTATTGGAATATGTACATCCTGTGTAGATTGCCTAGATATTGCCTTAAGTCACAAGTAATAAAAGCAAAGATGACGGATGACTATCAATGGAATCAAGCATGCGAGTTTCTTCCTATTTTGGACTCGTCAACTAGATGTACCTGCATCTCAGAGTTGATATTCACTCTGGGACTCGAACCCAGAAACTTTCGCTTCAAACGCCATCGCGTTGTTCACTCAGCTACTGAGTCCTGTTAACCACTTGCTTGTGCAATAGGGTGAAGTTTAAATTTACTTAGTATTGCTTGTTTGAATCTTCCCATTGATGTTTAGGACTGCAACTGATCAGTCTCTTATTGGAATATGTACATCCTGTATGGATTGCCTAGATATTACCTTACGTCACGAGTAT